>NW_015168662.1:1079508-1101826 GCF_001447785.1 Gekko japonicus | reverse complement strand
CCATGCTGCTTACATCTGCCAGGCCCTCGGCAGTTTCTCTTCCCCTCCCCGACTGTCTTCCCCCTCCTCACCGATCTCTCGCTGCCGCCGCCGGGCCTCTCCGGCCGTTCGTTTCCTTTCCTGCACAGGGAACCCAGGTAGGATGCAGAGTGTTCCGTGCGCATGCGCTTGGAACGCTCTTGCACTTTCGGGGGGATTTTAACATCCTCCTGAATTTTTTTCAACTTTTAGCATTTTTGTGCACATGTGGGGATGGCCCCACGTGTGCACAAACCTCTCCCTGCCCCCCAGCTGCCCCCGGAGCGCGGATTTAGATATCCGCACTCACGGGGGCAACTTGGCTATTAGTATAAAAATAAACATGTTCAATAAACAATTCATGTAGGGAGAAGTATAAGATTTCAAAACAAGATTTTTCTATCAGATATCAAAATATTAAATATAGAAATACAAGATTACAATTTGTCTATATTATTACCATAGCTGGAGGTCATTAACTACATCTGGTATTTCTTTTTGTTGAATCAAATACGCTAAAATAGGGAACCAGATTGTAACGAAGTTAGATTGATCTTGACTAGATTCATCTTGATCTTGACTAGATTGTCTGTTATTTTTGCTAAGATGCAATATTCCCAGAGTTTTTTATTCCATAAAGGTATATCTGGATAAGTGTTAGATTTCCAACGTAGTGCTATAGCAGCTTTTGCTGCTGAAAGAAGAATAGAAATTAATTCCACTTTACATGACAAAAACCAAACCTTTCCTGAGGACACCATGTATGTAGCCAGTAATTTATTTGCAGTATTATTCTTTCCCTTCCTAAGCAATGGCCTTCAACGGGAAGAACTGACAGAAACACAGCCTGTGCTCCCAATTCCTTCACCTTTTTACCCAGAGCCACATGTTGTTGTTGTTCAGTCGCACAGTCGAGTCCGACTCTTCGCGACCCCATGGACCAGCTCCCGCCAGGCCCTCCGGTCTTCCGCCGTCCTCTGAAGTTTGCTCAGTTTCATGTTCGTTGCATTGATGACACTGTCTAACCATCTCATCCTTTGTCGTCCCCGTCTTCTTTGACCTTCAATCTTTCTCTTTTAATATGTTCTGGGCTGTGCCAGGCATTATTATTTGTTCCCACATGGATGAGCAAGAAAGGATAATACTCTGGTCTTGATGAATCTTCCTACCCTTTCTGTCACATCCTGGATGCGTGCACCTGGTAGACAGCAATCCTCTTGAGGTGACAAATCCGGTTGACACACTTTAGCCTCTACCCCTCTCAGTAGTGAATCCCCAATTACCAGCACACACCTTCTCCTATATTGGGGAGCAGAAGCTCGAGTCCTCTCCATGGAGGCCTGAGAATTTTCCTTCAAGCATTGGGGAGGCTAGGAGAGTAGCCCTTGTTCCAGTGATCCCAAATCAATATCTGTGGGGAGATCCTGGAATCCATCTCCCCACAGATATTGATTCTGGATCACTGGAACAAGGGCTACTCCCCCAGCCTGCTTGAAGGAAATTTCATATTTCAGAGAGGCATAGAACAACACTGTAAACTGACGTAAAAGGGAATCATACATCTGTAGCAAGTAAGCAATTTCAGGCAGTAGTCCCTTTACATTATTTTGTTAAATAACAGTGATTTTCAGGTCAGCAGCAGGGAGTCATAGTTGGAAGGCTATGGTGTAGTCTTGCTGGCTTCTGAATGTTTAAGGATTTCTATCCTGTCTTTCCTTGCACTTAAGGCAGCACATATAATAAAAATTACAATCTAGTAAAAAAATTGACAGTTTGGAACCAAGCAGGTAGGTTAACACCAATACATACATGCCCATACCCCCCCAACACAGTTCAGAAGCACCTGCCAAAGTAATCATCTCACTCCTTGAGTTAAAGGCTTGTTTAGAAGTCTTACAACCTTTATGAAAACTACATACTTGCTATATATGCCTGCCAATGAGGTAACCTTCAAGCATCCAGTGAAGCAGGCCGTAATCTACAAGTGTTTATGCCACTGTAATTCTTTTAGCTATTATATATAAAATCAAAAGGAGTCTTATGACACCTAAAAAGACTATCAAAGAAGTTTCCTTTAACATAAGAACATAGGAGAAGCCAATGTTGGATCAGGCCAATGGCCCATCCAGTCCAACACTCTGTCACACAGTGGCCAAAAGTACCAGGTGCCATCAGAAGGTCCACCAGTGGGGCCAGGACACTAGAAGCCCTCCCACTGTTGCCCCCCCCCCAAGCACCAAGAATACAGTGCATCACTTGCCCCAGATTGAGAGTTCCTATCTATACCTTGTGGCTAATGGCCACTGATGGACTTCTGCTCCATATGTTTATCCAATTCCCTCTTGAAGCCATCCATGCTTGTAGCCGCCACCACCTCCTGTGGCAGTGAATTCCATGTGTTAACTACTCTTTGGGTGAAGAAGTACTTCCTTTATCTGTTCTAACCCGACTGCTCAGCAATTTCATTGAGTGCACACGAGTTCTTGTATTGTGAGAAAGGGAGAAAAGTACTTCTTTGTATATTCTTTATATATTCACATATAATTAGATTTAAAGGCAAAGTTAAATTGGGAAAATTAAAAATTGGGACCATGAGGAAAGGAGAGGCTTAATGAAATACATGACAAAAGGAAAACTAGAACCAAAAGACAAGTGAAAAATAAATGAGTGATTGAATATGTTTTAGGGCTCTTAACAATAAGTCATGTGGGAACCAGATTGAAAATTGGTAGAAACAAGAGATTTCATTTATATTCATCATTGTGTTTGGGAAAGCATGAAACTACTTTCATCTTTAGTAGGATGAATTAAATTATTAGCAAGTTACAGCAATGTGGGATATGCTTGAACATTTAAATGGATTTTGCAAGCCCGCTGACACAGAACTTACAAACCTCCTGGGAGGGTTGTGGACTTGTGGGAGGTCTGTGTTGGCAGGATGGCAAAGACTGGGCTCATGGACCATGAACTAGGCCCCAGTCCATGGAAAAAATAGGTCTGTGGTCCGGTCCCTGCCCATCCCTGGTCATGCCTCCTCTTGCTCCAGCAGAGCTATGCAAGGCTTTGTGTGACTGACCTGGGGTGAAGCAAGACCACCTCTCCACTTTTCATGGCCCTGCAGCTCCAAGCAAGACCAATATGCTGATAATTTTTGGTTCAAAAGTTTCATGCTGGACTCCGGTAGATTTGTTTCTATGCATTTAATTCTCAAATCTGTTTCCTACTATAGATGTTAACATTGCCATTTTAATTTAGAAAATCATGTGCTCATCAATAGCCACTGTTTTTACATTGCAGTTGTATATAGTTAAATTTTACATAGAAGTATCATAAATGTACTGTATTTCATGACCCATCCCACAAGAGCAATAGTTATGATGACAGGAAGGTATAATAGGCTGAGAAAGCCAAGTTTTGAAAGTGGACTTCTGTTTACATTTTTAAGGAGCAAGGCCTCTATTGTTTTGTACATTTAGAAACATTAACTTGGGGTGAGCAAGAATTTTTTTTTTGATATTTTTCGGATTCAGATATCAGACCCAAAAAATATCAGTAAAATACTGAATTTCCTGAGTACCAATACCGGTATAGTATTCAGACTCAGGAAATATTCAGTATTTCCAAATATATTCAGGTGTATTATACCCATGGGGAGGAAAGGGAGAGCAAAAAGGCATTGTTTAAATGCCTTCTTTTCACTTCTCCAGCTGCCCAGCCGCTTCCACTCATCAGTTTCACTTCCCTCTGGTCAGCTGCTAGGTTTAGGCCACAGCGGGGTGGCTGGGGAAGAAAAGACAGAGAGAGAAGGCAAGTATAAATGCCTTCCCTTTCCTTCCTCAGTCTTCCCACTGTGGTGGTGGTGGGGCTTGGGAAGGAAAGAATCAGTGAGACAGCATTTAAACATGCCTTCCCTTTCCTTCCCCAGTCACCCCCCCCCATGGAGGCTGGGGAAGGAAAGAGAGAGAGAGAAGGCATGTTTAAATGCCTTCCCTTTCTTTCCCCAGCCACCTTAGTGCTAACCCTTTTCCTTATACTCCTGGCCTAACCTGCCTCCCAGGATTGTTGTGAGTATAAATGAAGAAAATAAGGCAATGATGCCCAATATGGCACCTACCAGTTTTTTCCTGGTGTCCACTTCTTTCCTCCCTGAAGCAAAGAGCTAGTTCTGGCTTTCCTCCACCTCACTGGAGCAAGTTTAGAAGAGCTCAGTAGTCATTACAAGTGGGTATTCCCTGAAGGTACAAACAACTGCCTCAATCATAGGCTGACACTTGGCTTGGAACTTCACAGTATGTTGTGATTAGCTCCAACTCCATAATATCTGTTTTGTTGTTGGCTGTACCCCTTTATGGGGTACTTTTTATAGTGGCAGCCATTAACTGTTAGAATTCTAAAAACACTCACAGGCTCAGGAAGACTGGAGGGCATTGCCTTAAGATATAAAGAAGGAATAAAGAAGTTACATGTCATCAGGTATCACTGTTTCATAGCATTTACTTTTGTTTATATACTTAGAACTCTGGGTGTTGGATATGAAGAATAGCTGTCATTTGTGAGAGAGTGATACATGCAAATATTTCCATGCATAGAATAGTACTTTGGAAATTATACAGTGCAGAATAAGTCGGAATTGCTGACAGCTTGTCAATATCCCAAAGTATTCACTTAAAAACATTCTACACATTATCATGCATGTGAGAAGGAATCAATATATTTGATGATGAACTAGACCATAAAGTGTGGGTCAGTAATTCCACACCATAGGACCAGGGTGTATTGTTCTACAGGTCTGAGGGAAGCCAGTTTGGTGTAGTGGTTAAGTGCGTGGACTCTAATCTGGGAGAACCGGGTTTGATTCCCCACTCCTCCACTTGCACCTGGCTGGATGACCCTGGGCAAGCCATAGCTTATATACCACCGAGGGTGTCGGTAGGCAGTCCCACCCCTAACTCTAGATGTGGCCCAAGATAGGAAACTAGTTCTTAGAACGACAAAAATGTGAACCGCCCAGAGACCCCTTCGGGGGTTAGGGCGGTATATCAAGCCTAAAGTAATAAATAATAAATAAATAAATAGCTCTGATAACAGCTGTTCTTGAAAAAGAGCAGTTTCTGTCAAGAGCTCTCTCAGCCCCGCCTACCTCACAGGGTGTCTGTTGTGGGGAGGGGAAGGGAAAGGAGTTTGTAAGCCGCTCTGAGACACCTTTGGGTAGTAAAAGGCGGGGTATAAATCCAATCTCTTCTTCTTCTTCTTCTTAGAAAGATATGGAATACAGAAATAATACATTGGAGGTTGGGGAAAACCCCAAAAATTATAGAAACAATGTCTGCTTTTTCAAGAAGAGTGTGCCACTGACATCTTGTGAGACTACAGTTGTGAGGTCTTGGCAACCGTTTTGGGGTTGCTAAGCAACTCTCAACCAGCATTGCTGAGCCTTCATTATTGTCAGTAAAGAGAGGGGGGGAATAATAATGTAAAAGATAGGAAGAATAGAAGGTGTGGCTGCAAGGTGGAGGTAGCAGATATGGTAAAAAAAAGGGAAGCTGAACTGCTTTGAATAAGTACAACTTGAAAGTTTTTTGGGTAGATGCATACGTAATAGCTCTGGCACTAGGAAATTAACAAAATTTGAAGAAATTGTAACACGGGAATGACCATATGTTTTCTAAAGTTTATGGAACTATACAGTGTTTCAATGCTAATTATTTCCAGTTCTGTGGAAAAGACTGGAAATATACAATCCCAGAAGATGTATGGAATTTCATACTTACCCATGGTTTTACATTTTCAGTTTCACTATCATTTAGAACAAATGTTGAAAATAGCATAATTCTGCATTTAATAACAGCAGCCAGAATAGTAGATGCTGGGGGAAAATGTTACTCCTACCATGGCAGAATGGATCATGAAATGCAAGGAAACTTTATAGCTATTAGACTGACTGCTTTAAAAGACAGTAATGACACACCTCAATTGGGCAAGATTAGGCAATTCCCCACCCCCAATCTGTTAGACACGTATAGTCTTTCTCTGCCTTTGCATCTGTTTATCCTCCTAATAATCTGTAATATGCTTACATTTTCCTTTTGTTTTCCCGGTGTGTAAAAACACTTTTCAAATACATTTTTTAAAAATTTAAAAGTTAAGCTGAAGATGGAAGAAGGAACAGAAAAAGTGGGTGCGGGAAGGGGCAGAGGCTGCCAGAGCAGTTAGAAAATGATAGGGGGGCTATTATCTATTTTGTAGATCCCGTTGAAGTGCTAAATAAACGTACTTCTAAGTATGATAACACACAGTCTCTTGACAAAACTTGATTCTTTCTTGAAGTGCAGTTTCTCCCAGCTCTATGCCTCAGTCCACTCTTCAAACTATAAGAATAAGAATTGCTTTAAAAGATATTCTCATTTAAAAATTATTTTCTCTTCAGACATCGGAAGAAGTTACTTCTAACTTATGAAACATAATTTGTTTCAGCATGAAGATAGTTTTTAAGATGCCACTGATCTTCTATTTCATTGTACAAACTATCATAATAAATATTACTCTAGCTACAATGCAGAAAATAGTAGTACACCGTACATCAGTTAATTTCTTGAATATGCAGGAAGCTTTTAAAAACAGTTGAGGGCAGGTTGTAGACAGTACTTTTGTGAGTGGACACAAAACACACTCTAAAGAGCCTCTCTGTATTGTGACTAATGCCCGCTTTAAGCTGTGGAGTCTTGCGAGCAAAAATTCTACTTTGTGAGCTACTGGCATTAAAGTTGTGAGTGAGTGATTTGACTACTACATAAATCAGTATGCTCTGGAGCCATCCTTCCTGAGCTAAGACAAAAATGCGTGAGCCGGAGGCTAATAAATTGTGAGCTAGCTCATAGTAACTCAGCTTAGAGGGAACACTGACTGTGACCATAATGGTGAGGGGGGAAGTTCCCAGCAACACCCTTGAATTTTCTCTAATAAACAACAAACAAATAAGTAAAGAAGATGTCAACTACATGCTACTGCTGCCGCTATTTATAAAGAAATCATATTGAACAAATACAAATCAGACATGTTTTCAAACCACTGAAGATGTCCCAGCAGAATAATGAGGATGTCATCACATGTTGTGGGAAACTGTTACCATCCTTATGTCTCCTGTTTCACTACCCAGGGGGCATGTCAGGCTTTATACAGCAGTAGCATATAACTATGAATCTATGTCCAAACTCATCAGCAGCATTAGAAGTTAATATTTTGTAGCGTTCTTATTGCCCAGAATATTTATTTTGCAGGTTAATACAAGTTCTGTTCAGCAAAAATAAGTTAAATAGGTCAAATCAGCATATTTTTAACCTTACTCAGCCCTGGTAATTCCAGTTTAGAAACTGTAACTGAGGAGAATGAAGTGTAGCAGTCAAAGTACTACTAATAATAACATATTGAAGATAATGGGTATTAAGAAGGAAAGGTGAATATTTGGTTTGAAGACTTGTTATCTATATATCTAATTCCCAGTGTGCCCCCTCCGTGCAGATATCTAAATCCTCACATCGGGGGCACTTGGGGGGCAGGGAGATTTTCCTGCACTTTTGGGGCAATCCCCAGATGGGCAGAAAAATCTAAAAACTGTAAAAAAAATATAGGGGGGATATTTAAATCCCCCAAAATGTAGAAAAGCGTTCACTGCGCATACACAGGGAACGCACTAGGAATGGTGTCTTGCAGCCATTGCGGGGGGGGGGCCTTGGTGGGCCTGCAGCTGCGCAGGCCTCACTGTCTGGTTGGCTGCTGGGGGTGGGGTGAGGGAGAAGGTTTGTCTGCAAGTATTTAAATCCCCCCAAAAGTGTGTAGTTGGGCTGTGCCGGCGGTGGCTTGGCACTGCGGACAAGCAGGCGGTCGCGGAGCCTCCCCCCATCACCCGCAGCCAACGCCAGGCCACCTGGCTGCTGCTGCTGCCCCAGTACCCGCTCGCCGGATGGGTTGGGGGGCTGGCCGGCGTGGTGGAGTCCCTGTGCCTGCCCATTGTGTCGTGGCTCTCTCCCTTCCCTCAGCAGCTGCCTTCTCTGCACCTGGCACCCGCCGGTCTCCCGGCGGTCCACCTCGCCGGCTCCCTCACACATGGGCGTGCTTCTACCCTTGCGCAGCAGCCCCACTTCATGTGTGCACGCCTCTCCCGCTTCCTCAGCCCTGAAGAACCCCACCCCCGGCGAGTATCGTGGGTTCCTCTTCTTGTCTATATACTAATAGTGAAGTAGGCCAAATCTGTGGATACATAAATCCAGTGACTGGAGCTGTGAACAGGCAAGACAGATGTTTCTACAGACCTAAAAAGGGGCCCAGGTTGCAAAACAATGTGAAATCTAAGAAAAAAATACATTGGGGGGTTAAAAACACCCACAAAATAATAAAAGGACTGTCTGTAGGTTTAAATAGAAAAGAGCAAAAGTCCAGTAGTGCCTTAAAGACTTACAAAATGTGTGGCAGTGTATGAGTTTACATGAGTCACTGCTCAGTTTTTCAGATACTGGGGCTTGATACCGGAACTCCTCTAAGGATGGTTCCGAGAGCCCAACTCTATCTTATGTATGGCAGTGGGCGTGCGTGAGTAATTTACCCGTGTATACAGAGGGCGGATTTGGCAATGAACGCTCCTATTTCCCAGGAAGTGAGACAACACACTCGGTTTAATGAATAAATGTTGTCTTTACTAGGTAGTTCTCAAGCATACGAAAAACAGATACATACGCAGATTCACACAAGTTCCTTAGTTTACAATAGTAAATAGAAGTCTCCTCAGTAGAAGGAATGGGGAAGCTCAAGTATCAACTGGTGGGATTCTAAAACACACGGAATGGTCCAGCCAGACACGTGCGGCTCTCTGGTCGCGACTCCAGAGAACGCTATAAGAATCACCTGCAGTACTTAAGTTGCAAAGGTGAGGGAAGGGTGGGTTAACCAGTTACTCTCCTTCAGTTATTCTCCCCTGAAACAAAAGCTGTGTTTCTCTTTTTAAAACCTAGTTTTTGGGCTTGGCTTAGGGCCAATAAACCCCTAGAATCCGTCCCCTTTACTATGCTATAGGTTAAAGGGTTGTGACGTCCTACCTAAGGGGAAGGGGGCAATATTCAAATGCTCTATCCTAACTTCAAAGAGGAGCCATGTGGCCAGGTGTCAAAGTTATATCTCCATGGCAACTTTTGACTTGCAGAGATGTGCCTGGTCCATGAAGGCAATAAAGGATGTGTTCTTTGTGATGCCAAACCAGATAGGAAGATGGGTTATGCGTTTTCCCACAGATCAGCAATGGTGGGGAAACCTGTTGTTCTTCCAAGTTTCCAAACTGAGCATAATGGCGTTTGTCTTCTTTGTCCTGAGGCACGCTGGGAAGGTGCAGGGGAGCACGTGTTCTGTAGCGACACAAGCCTTGCTCATCCAGATGCAAGCATGAGATGCAAAGCAAGCCATTCAAACACCCAGCAACCCCTTATCCCATACGCACAGATGTACAGACATTTAACAGACATAGCACCAGCACAGTACAAATAATGCAGTTACAAGCACACATGGTAACAGGCTGTTGAGTGGTAAGCAGTGACTCATGTAAGCTCATACCATGCCACAAATTTTGTTTGTCTAAGGTGCTACTGGACTCTTGCTCTTTTCTACTGCTGCAGACAGACTAACACTGCTACCCATCTTGATCTGTAAGTTTAAGCAACAGATTCCCAAAGTGGTTGTTGCTAGGCAACCACAGTATTCCAGGCTAGGTTTCTGTGAGTAAAACTAGGGTTGCCAGTGCCCGGTTTGGGAATTCCTGGAGATTTTTTGATGGAGTCCAAAGAGGAAGAGGCCTCAGCTGTATATAAAGCCATAGAGCCCACCTTCCAGAGCAGTCATTTTCTCCAGGTGGACATCTGTCATCTGGAATGCTGTTGTAATTCTGGGAGATCTCCAGGACCCACCTTAGGGTTCCCAAATGTGCCCGGGGGGCGGGGAACCCCCCACTTCGGAGCCCCCGAGTTCCGCCCCGGAGGAATCCGGGCCCGGGGGAAACCCCACCCCCGAAGCTGCGTCAGCGGAGGTGACGAAGTCACGTCGCTGACGTTGGGGGCGTGGCTGAGCTCGTCGGGGGGGGAAACCATATGTTTCCAAGGACGACAGACGAACTCCCGGCCGGGACGGAGCCTCCCCCGCTGGTGAGTTCAAAGGATTTGGCAACCCAACCCACCTGGAGACTGGCAACCCTAGGCCTGGCAGCAACCTTTGGGTGATTTATAGGGTTGCTAACTCCAGGTTAGGAAATACCTGGAGATTTTGGGGGTGGAGTCTGAAAAGAGTTTGGGAAGGGGAGGGACTCGGGGGTATAATGCCATAGAGTCCACCTTCCAAAGCAGCCTTTTTCTCCAGGTGAACTGATCTCTGTCACTTGAAAATCAGTTGTAATGGCGAGAGATCTCCAGCCACCACTTGGAGGTTGGTAGTCCTATGATATCACCTGACTTGCATGATACAACTAGGCCAGTGTGATTGCTACTGTCCAACAGCTGCCACCTTATGAAAGCCAGTGTGGTGTAGCAGTTAAAGCTTCAGAGTAGGGGCTGGGCTGGGGCCCCCAGGTTTGAATCCCTATCTTTTGCTGTGGAAGCTCACTTGGTGATTATGGACCAGTCACATCTTTCAGCCTAACCTACCTCCCAGGGTTGTTGTGTGGATAAAAAGGAGAGGAGAATAATGTAAGCTGGGGAGAAAAGTAGGGTAAAAATGAAGCAAATAAATAATATAGCTGAAGATGGGAGGCAGATAAAAGAGGTTGGTGAATGGCTGAGAAGGAGAGAATGAGGCAGGGAAAGGGGAGAGGATATGGGGGTGCCAGGAGGAGAGAAAGAGGAAATAGTGTGGGGTGGGGAATGCAGGGAAAACTGAGGTGCCACCCTACAAGTCCTTGAGGGTTCTTTACTATACAAGTGAGCCTGGCCCAGTGGGCCAGCACCATACAAGTAGGCCTCAGTTTTTCCTAGGTAGAGGCTGCTGGGGGGGCAGATAAAGGTAGAGTGGCTGTTGAGTGGTAAGGAGATAGGGTTGCCAACTCCAGGTTAGGAAATTCCTAGAGATTTGGGGGTTGGAGCCTGAGGAGGGGAGGGACCTCAGAGGAGTGTAACGCCATAGATTCCACCCTTCAAAGCAACCACTTCCCCCAGGAGTAAGGGGAAACTGATCTCTCTCTTTGGGAGATCTGTTGTGATTCCAAGAGATCTCCAGGCCTCACCTGAAGGTTGGAAGGAGAGAAGGAAGTGGAAAAAGGGGAGAGGCTACGGGGGCTCTCAGGAAAGAGGGAAAAAGAAATAGTGGGGGAGGGTAAAATGAGACCTTCCGCAAGTCTTTGCAGGTTCCCATTTGTTATAATCTAGTTGCTGGATTTTATTCATATCTAGTCAGAAATCTAGTACGATTTAGGAGCCAAACAGTGCATAGAATACAGTCTTGATCCATCATGTTTTCCAAACATAGCAGATCACCTGATTTTATCAGTTTCAAATGTTTCTTATTCACATGGGGATAGCAGATGTGAAAGTAGTCTAAACTACTGTCTTTCTTTACTAGAGCTAATTACTACATGATAATCTAATGAATAATGGGTTTTATCCTACCATCCAGATTTTAAAAAATAAAGTTATTCCACTGGATTCAAAATTTCTTCTATTAATTAACCCGGTTAGCATTTGTTATGTTTTGAGCTGCACAGCTAAATGCCTTATTTCTGTGTCTCCTCACATAGTAGAAAGAATATTATAATCACTCATCTGATTTGAAACAAATAGTATAAGAAATCCCATGAAAAGTGACAATGAATCTGAGTTGTCCCAGTGACCTCCACGAGAGAGTTAAATTCTGATGCTACTAGATGAGTAGACAACTACATCCATGGCATATCATGAAGGGCTCTTAGAGCATACTAAATTAGTCCATCAATAGTTTTCAACATATTTGACTTCTTTTTCTAATTAGAAGCAATCTAAGAGAAAATGCTATATTGTCTTTAAATATTTTAAGAATTATTCAGATAAAATAATGTCCACATAAAAACTTTGAATTTGGTTGAACATTTAGAATATACTCCCCCCCCCAATTACGTATTTCAGTTAATGTATTGGTTTATTTGACACAGAATTAAAATGGGGCCCTTTTAAAATGTTGTTTATTAAATATGACAAAATAAATATGCTAACACCAGTCACATTCTAGTTATGTTTTTCCAAGAAGTCCAAAACACTGCATAAGGATATATACAAAGTAAGCAAGTTCTTCATGAACTGTATCATTGTGTTGTAACAAGCAATTAGAAGGGGCACATGGGCTTGAGGCAGACAAAATAATCACTACTCTGTTTTTTTTTTTTAAATGTATAAATATGTTTCTTGACAGTTTGCAAAAATCTATGTATAATGCACTTGGACACATATCCCTGCACAGTGTTTACAGTGCCTGTTCCTTCGTCTTGAAGCCGAGATGTTCATCAGAACATTTAGAATATGAGTTGAAACAATTTCTAGTGCAATTCACTTACTAAGGACCACCAATGTAATCTTTAGCAATTAAATAAATATGCTCCCTTCTTTAGTCACATGCACCCCATACATTTGTTCAGGACAAGCAGTATGACAATTTTGTTACACGCATTTCAGTTTACATTATAGTTGTGCACCCTATTTCTTATGTAGGTTTTTTCAGTTCAGGTAAATTGCATAGTATTAAAGCCCAAATTTCAGAAGCTAGGTTGGGGGAAATCAACCTAAAGAAAGGAAAAGAAATGCCCATGTGGCTTATTTAAAGAAAGATACCATAAATAAACAAATAAATAAACCTGAATACTACTGGACTTCTTGACTTCATGAACAATCCTCAGGAGGTCTAGTCAGAAGTTCTATGCTATTCAATAGTGTTTAGGCCCTGAAAAGTGTCCTTAGGATTGCACCCTTAGGATCTATAACCAGTTGATAACATTCTCCTGAGCACAACACTATTTCTAATCATCTGGGAATAACTTTATTTATAAGATATTTGATCAGTTGTAACATCCTTTTTTGAAGCTCTCTTTATGCACTGATCTAGACCAGAGCAGTAACACTAATTTGCCAAGAGTTAACAATAATAAAACTGTAGAGAGATTTAAGGCAAGGCAATAAATACGTTTACAATGTTAATGATAAAGAAATAAGATTGTGAAGAAGATGATCAGCGCTAGGACGCTCTGCTACATCAGCTCTCCAACAGTTTCCAATTATAGTCTCAAGATTTTGTCCGATGGCTGAGTCTCTAAACACAGGTGCAGTCAGAGAGGGGCGCAGGTTATAAGCCACCACAGAGTAGAGTACATACTGGTGCTCACCCAGATAAGGCTCTTCCTGTGTAACCATTTGCCAGAGAGTAATAGCAAAAGAGTAAATATCTGCTTTGGAGGTCACTTTTTCTCCTTTAAGGAGTTCAGGAGCTCGATGGGTATATGTTCCCCCTTGGTGATACAGCTGTGGGCCTGAGGTTGCAATATCCTCTAGCTTATGGGAACATCCAAAGTCTCCAATCTTGCAAATATTTTGTTCAGTGATAAATATGTTAGCAGGTTTTACATCCAAGTGCACAATTAACTGTGAATGGAGAAAGACTAGACCTGCCACAATGTCACAGGAGTAGTGCAGAGACTGAGCTAAGCTTAAGGACTCTCGGCCACATCCAAGGCCATCATCCTTCCTTTTTCCTGTTACCCAGTTAGTCCCATAGATAACATGATGCAGAGTGCTGTTACCTACATATTCCATTATTATGGTCCCCAAACTATCCTGCTCAGCAGGGGAGCATGTACTAGCAGCTATTACACGCACCACATTTTGATGATCAAGGTGTGCTACATTTAGTTCTGCCCAGAAGCTCTGCCGTGATGCTAAACTGTTCTTACTGCATTTCTTCACCTGCTTTACAGCCACTGTAGCTCCACGGTAAGTAGCCTTGTAGACCGAACCAAAGCCACCAGAGCCTAGGGGATGCAGCAGACACAAATGATGCCAGTCTATAGAACACCAAGCCAGGCGAGGGGGCAGCCGATGCAGTTTGGGAGAATTTTCCCCTACCAAGAGCTTTCCACTTTTGGCAGGCAGCACCAAGGGACTGCTACAGGGTCGCACATTCACAGATGGAGAAAATTCCAAATGAAGAAGACGACTAAGAGGAAGAGGAGATGGCATGCCTGTCTAAAGATAAAGTTAGGATTGGTAAACAGAAAAACATTAAGCAGTTACTGGGGAAGTTTAAACTCCAGTTCCTGTCTCATAAATATCTGCATCTATTTTCAGATGAAAGGAGTTTTACCAGGGATTTATAAACTGGGGCTATATAGAGAATTCAAATTACAGTCTCAGTCCTAAAAAGACTTACAGCACAGTCCTAATACTCAAAAGTAAGTACCACTTAACTCAATGGGACTAAGTCCCTAGGAAGTACATTCAAAATGACAGCCTTACATGGATGTAAATTACATGTCAATGTTTTCAGGATGACTGGGAATTAAAATATTAACCCTTTGTTGTACAATAGGCCTTAGTTTTTACTTGCATGTAAAGTCACCAAGTAAATAGACCTGAGAGATACAGGATAGTCATTTTAGGAACCATTGTCCCCCAACTTTAATAGCTGTCTAACAGACATTTTGTAGCCACAGCTTTCTTCAGCACTGTATCTCCATGTTCCATACCTGATGAATTTCTGCCTGTCATACAGTAACTCAAGACCTCTGCCGGAAAAAAGTGGAAAATATACATGGCCTTAAACAACAAAGATTATCTCTCGCTTTATGTAATAAAATTGGGGCAAAGCTTTCTCAAAACTTGTCTTCAAACTACCTACAAAAACTAACTGTATAAAGCATTTCCTTAAGTCAAGTTTTGCAATTATTGCACAATGATACCTCATAGAACTCTTAAGGGATTCCCCCCCAGGATTTTTCAACATGCATTGTGTTTTATGGCAGTTACACAGACTTTACCAAGACATGGTTGCCATTCACACTACAAGCTAGAAGTGTATTTCACAGGATCAAGTTATCTTCAGATGATGGTCTTGAAGTGCAGTTATGTGAGGAGACCATATAGTTTTCTTAGATCAGCTGATTATAATCAAGACAATTCATTCAATATGTACACAACAGTATAGTGATTAGACTGTTGGACTAAGCCTGAGTTTAATCACAGCTCAGTCATGAAGATCACTGGGTGACTTCCCAGCCTGACTGACTTCCCAGGGTTGTGATTGCCATAATGAGCTCCTTCTATAACTGGGTTACGTAAAAATCTTGTACATAGGAATACATTTATACAAGCCCACTTTAGATGAACATGAAATCTGTTGTATGCACAGAAAAAAGAAAGGGTCTAGCCATTATGACTAAAAACCAGGTTCGGTGCCTGGTGGAATTTCTCCATTCAAAGAGATGAACTTTCAAATTATTCTCTAGCTTTGATAATGAACATTTGTTTTGCCTTACCTAGAGCCAGTCACTCTCTGCAAGTCCAATTTACCCCACAGGGTTGTTGTGAAGATAAAATGAGGGAGAACAATGTATGCTGTTTTGAGGTCTTAGGAGGAAGGGTGGGTTAAAAATGTACTGGTTAGATAATTTTAGTAAATCTCTTGCATAGATTCTCAGTATCACACTGGGCCATCCTAAGAACACTTCCTTGGGTGTAAGTGCCATTCAATATACTTCAGTAGGATTCTGAGTAGACCTGCTGAAGATTGCTCTTCAGATTGCTCTGTGTTCTCCAAGTTGCTCTCTGCCTACATTATTCAGAAGTATCCTACTGCGTTTTGATAAGATATAATCTCAAGTGTATAATTTAAAGCATACAGACAAGTGGGCCTATTAGCTGCGAGACTATTGCTTATTAAACCGAATTAGGCAACATTCTATCCTTTTAATGTATTATGACTAAAAGTACCAAATGCTAAGTTTTGTGATACAATAGTAAGGTTTTAAGTCAAGTGGTTTCCTTGCATTCCTTTTTCTGTATGTCTCTTGACATTATTTGCTTATATATAGTAACAATGGCTTCTTCTCTGAAATCTACCTGAAAAGATATAATTATCCAGAATTGTTCAGACTTTCTTGTTTTTTTATATTTGTGTGTGTGTGCCTGGAAGTCATGGTTGACTTCTGGTGATTCCTAGTGGGGCTTGGACATTTCAGAGAGGTGGCTTATTATTGCCCGCCTCTGTGCCTTGGCATTCCTTGTAGTTCCCCCCTCCAAGTACTTGCCAGAGTCGGCCCTACTCAACTTTCGAGATCTGACGAGATCAGGCTTGCCTGGGCTATCCAGGTCAGGGCTGAGAATTGTTTAGACTTTTTAAAAATGCAAAACAGTCACTCCTCCATTTGCACTTGGCTGGATGACCTTGGGCAAGCCGTAGTTCTGATAAGAGCTGTTCTTGAAAAAAGAGCAGTTTCTGTCAAGAACTCTCTCAGCCCCACCTACCTCACAGGGTGTCTGTTGTGGGGAGGGGAAGGGAAAGGAGTTTGTAAGCCACTCTGAGACACCTTTGGGTCGTGAAGGGCAGGGTATAAATCCAATTTCTTCTTCTCTTCTTCTTCTACATATAAATATGTATGTTATATATGCATGCTGTTTATTTACCACTATATATGTACACTTGTTTTCTTCCCACAGCACTCTCAACACAATAACTTAGGCCTTGTTTAAATATAATGCTAGCGGAAAGAAGTTGCCAGTGTTAATTCTTGGAATTAGGCCACTGTATAGACCACAGAAATGTCTTCAGACAGCGCTGGCTCTTTGGCTTGGAAACGGAGATGAGAACCACCCCCTAGAGCTGGATTTGACTGGCTTTCGAGCAAGGGAAACCTTTACCTTTACTATAGACAACAGTAACACACTAGTATAACATATACTCACTTCCCAATTCTGGCATACAACACTGCATTGGCTGAGTGGCTATTTCAAAATGGTTATGCTTAAGATTGCATATGTAAGTTCTTCTGTCCTACCAGCATTATAGTTGCATCAGGGCTTAGAATCAAAGAATCATGAGGGTATGTACTCAGTTCTCTTTTACCCTGGAAAGTTGCAAAGAATAACAATGCCAATATTTTCATAACAAAACATCAGGTGTTTCTATTTGGATATTTTGACACTGATTTTTGTTCTTTTTACATTGTCCTAATATAGAAACTGGCCAGAAGTTTAACAAGGATTTATATTTTTCACTAGTAGAAAATAGACAATGATTAAACAGAAAAGCCAATTTTTCTTTAATGTTGCTGGATTTTTTTAATGCAAAGGAAGCAGCCTTTATATATGGTTTTGATTCCTGTATACTATATTTGAAATGGTGTACAAATGTCATTGTCATTATTTCCTGTTCTGTTTGCACTGCCTACTCCTATTGATTGGAAACTCTGTATTACACCTGAGGTGTGTTTTGCTTGTATTACACTAGGGGTACTTGTATGAAATTTCTAGGCAGTTGGAACATTAACAGTGCAATCCTAAAAAGAGTTACACTGATGCCCCTGAGATCCTCAACCCCCTGGACCCCCATTTTGCCATAGTTTGTCCCCATACTTTTTTTACACGTGCACACCTCAGAGTTGGCCAAGGTTTGATAGAGAGAGCCTGAATGATATCAAAGGGCAGTGAGTTATGCCAAAGGAGAAAAGGAATGCAGGGCAGCTCTTCTATCAATCATGCAAAAATTCACCCTAAGAAAACCTAGATTTCCATAACAATGAGCAATAGGCTGATTCCAGCAATTTAGTGAGTATCTAAACAACTACACAGGAAGGTTCCAGCCCTTCTTTTTAAGGACCTCGCCCCCTTCTCAATCTGAGACCCCCTTGGTTAGTGGAGTCCTCCTCTTATTTTTGGCTTAGTTGTTTTAATAGGCACCCCCTTTTAGAGACTAAGTGCCACGGGATCTGAAACTTGGAGAAACTCATAAAGGTACCTGGTTACAGCCATGACATGAGAAAACCCAGGAGAGAGGAAGTGTGTGCTGGAACTACAAACTGATTAAATGCAACTCCCCCAACTCTAGTGGCATAGTGTTCTCAAGGACCAAAAAACCTTTCAATGCTAAGGTCCACAGTATGCCTAATACAATCATATCCCTTTCTCCAAGGGATACTTCATCAAGGCAATGTGAACTATTTCCAGCTATAGACAGTTGGGCAATCCTTCAGTATCACTAAGCCAATCCAGCCATTGATAAAGTCAGTATAACATCCAATGCACCCAGGATGGGCCATCAGGAGGACACGTAAACCCATCATTCACTCCCAGTTCTTTTTCAATATGCTAAAACTGTCCAGTGATCACCCCACCTTGGAATGTCAGGTATTTCCCTACTAATCTTCCTGCCAGTTTTTGACAGCCATTACCTTCAAACTGCCCAGTCAAGTTCAAGCTTCATGTCTTGGGCCAATCATGTTCCTGGGAAAGTGGATTCTCATGTCTAGCTATGGGACCCATCCCCATAAAAAGACCATCCCAAGTCAGTGGAAAGTGTGTCAGGTTTTCCAACAATGAAAGCCAGTTTGGTGTAGTGGTTAAGTGTGCGGACTCTAATCTGGGAGAACCGGGTTTGATTCCCCACTCCTCCACTTGCACCTGGCTGATGACCTTGGGCAAGCCGTAATTCTGATAAGAGCTGTACTTGAAAAAAAGTTGTTTCTGTCAGAGCTCTCTCAGCCCCACCTACCTCACAGGGTGTCTGTTGTGGGGAGGGGAAGGGAAAGGAGTTTGTAAGCCGCTCTGAGACACCTTTGGGTAGTGAAGGGAGGGGTATAAATCCAATCTCTTCTCTTCTCTACAATCTGAACACCCCTGCAACTGTATTGTGGGCTTCTTTTTTTTCCTCCTTGCTCTGCTTCTTGGACTTCAGCTGTGTTAGCCTCTGGACCTCTCCAGACCTCAAGCCCAGAATTCCAGGTTGTATGCCCCTTCCCTAAAACCTCCCAATTTCCTCCCTCCAACCTTTTATAAGTGTGCCATTTTGGTGTGTGTGTGGTTACTTAGGGAATTAGTTCTCAAGTGCCTAGTGTAAGTTCTTTATATTTTTATTCTTTTTATGTATTTTCTATACAATAAAGCTATTTATTTGCATTTACAAGCAGTTTCACTCTCTTTCTCTGTAATTTTATTCCAACTCTTCTTAGCTAGGGCTGAAATCAGACTGAATTCAGTCAAGGCAGAAATCTTACTGAATCTCTCCTCAGCATGTAGCTCTCAAGTCTATCTCTGCTCAGCTGATGCTAATCAGATTGTTTGGAGCAGCCTGTCAATCAAGGCTCTCTGTTTCTGTGAAGAATTAACCCTTCACGGTCCTTTAGTTGTTTGTACAGCACTTCTAAGCTTTTAAAAGTGCAGTTCGTCACACTGCCTTATGGCAACCTTGTAGGGTTTTCAAGACAACAGACTATCAGAAGTGGTTTGCCATTGTCTGTCTTTGCGTAGTAGCCTGGACTTCCTTGATGGTCTCCCATCCAAGTACTAACCAAGACCTAACCTGCTTAGCTTCTGAGATCTGAGGAGATCCAGCTAGCCTAGGCTATAGAAGGGTGGAACTCTGTTTAATATTCTACTGTAAATTCAGCAGAGTGTTGGAACCAGCTCAATTAGTTTATCTGATATATATAAAAGCCCTGGCGTATTGGCACTTTCCAGCTCTCCCATTGGCTATGCTGTGCACTCCATCAGCCATTGGTCCATCAACCTTCACTCGAGTTCTCGCATGCCATTGGCTGGGGGCTGGGTTCGCTCCTCTCTCCTGGTATTGGTCCATCAACCTTCACTCGAGTTCTCACATGCCTTGGCTGGGGGCTGGGTTCGCTCCTCTATCCTGGTTACTGTTCCTTGTCAGAATAAACTGCCAAAATGGCTGTCTCTCCTAACAAAAACACTTCTCCTGCTTGGCTCCTCTGTGGCTGGCTGGATACTGAAGTGGGCCAGCAGCTGTCAAGCCATTCTCTTTTCCTTCTCCTGTGTGGCTCACTTTCCCCTTAGTGGCTGTTGCTAGGCAACCAAGCTTGGTTCTGTCAGTAAAAAGGTGGCGGTGGGGGGGGGAGGGCCCTTTCCAGGCCTACTTTGGGGGACTCATTGGGGCCAGTCCTGACTAGGTTTGCCAGCTCTAGGTTGGGAAATTCCTGGAGATTTTGTGGTGGAGTCTACAGAATCCAGAGTTTGGGGAGGGGAGAGGTCTCAGCTGAATAAAATGCCATAGAGTCCACCCTCCAAAGCAGTTATTTTCTCCAAAAGGAGAGAGAGATCTGTTGTCTGGAGTTCAGTTGTGATACCAGGTGATAGCAGGGTCTGCCAGACCAAGGTTCTTGCTGTGGAAGGTGAGTGGGTGTTTTGGACCAGTCACAGACTGTCAGCCTAACCTACCTCACAGGGTTGTTGTGCAGATCAAAACGGGGAGAGGAGAATGATATTAGCTACTTTGGTCCTTACTGTGGAGAAAGACTGTACTTGTCCTCCTGGGGAACGATTGTTGCCAATCTGCAAGTGAGGGTTGGAGATCACTCAGAATTACAACTGCTCTTCAGATGGCAGAGATCAGTTCCCCTGGAGAAAATGGTGGACTCTGGGTCATTATACCACACTGAGGTCGCCACAGCAAATTGATGCTGAGTGTCCAAGGCCGGGGCACTTCATAGCAGGGTCTGCCAGACCAAGGTTTTTGCTGTGGAAGGTGAGTGGGTGTTTCAGACCAGTCACAGACTGTCAGCACTTGGCCGCATTGAACCCCACTCGCCCATCCTTGACAGATCCCTTTGGAGTGCCTCACAATCCTCCCTAGTTCTCACCACCCTGAACAACGTCGTGTCATCTGCAAATTTAGTTACTTCACTGCTTACTCCCAACTCCAAATCATTAATAAACAAGTTAAAAAGCATCAGACGGAGTACTGATCCCTGTGGTACCTCACTGCTTACTCCCAACTGTAAATTATTAATAAAGAAGTTAAAAAGCATCGGACCAAGTACTGATCCCTGCTATACCCCACTGCTTACCATCCTCCACTGAGAACATTGTCCATTTATTTCCTATTAATCAGCCAGTTTTTGATCCACAAAAGGACTTGTCCTTTTATCCCGTGACAAACGCTTATGTAGGAGCCTTTGATGAAGAACTTTATCACAAGCTTTCTGGAAGTCAAGGTAAACAACATCTATTGGGTCCGCCTTGTCCACATGTTTGTTCACTCCCTCAAATAACACTAACAGGTTAGTGAGACAATATCTCCCCTTACAGAACCCATGCTGAGTCTTCCTCAATAGTTTTTGTTCATCAATGTACCTACTAATTCTTTCCTTAATAACAGTTTCCACCAACTTACCTGGTATCGACATCAGATTGACTGGCCTGTAATTTCCCGGATCTCCTCTGAAACACTTTTTAGAGATGGGAGTGACATTAGCTACCTTTCAGTTCTCAGGAATGGAGGCAGATTTTAATGAAAGATTACATATTTCTGTCAGGAGATCCACAAGTTCACATATGAATTCTTTCAGAACTCTCGGATGTATGCCATCCAGGTCTGGTGATTTATCAGTTTTTAAGTTGTCTATCAGTCGTAGGACCTCCTCTCTCGTCACCTCAATCTGACTCAGGTCTTTCAACACCCCTCCCGAAATCAGTGGTTCTGGAGTGGGCATGCACTTCTTATCTTCCACAGTGAAGACAGAGGCAAAAAATGCATTCAGCTTCTCAGCCATTTCCCTATTATCCTTCACTACTCCTTTTACCCCTTGGTCATCCAAGGGCCCCACTGCCTCCCTGGCTGGTTTCCTGCTTCTAATGCATTTGAAGAAAGTTTTATTGTTGGTCTTTATTCCCTTTTTGCCTGCCTGATCACAGACTTGCATTTTATTTGTCACAGCCTGTGTTCCCTTTTATCAACCTCACTGAGACTAGCTTTCTACCGCTTAAAGGAATCCTTCTTACCTTTTACAGCTTCCATTACTTTGTTTGTTAACCACACAGGCTTTTTTCTATACCTATTTGTGCCTTTCCTTGCAGTATATATTTTTTCCTGAGCTTCTAGAATTGTAGTTTTAAATAGTCTCCAAGTTTCCCCTTTCTGTTTTGACCCTTTCTATTTTTCCTTTCAGCTTATTCCTCACATGTCCCCTCATATGAGAGAAGCTACCCCTTTTAAAGTTAAAAGTGGTTGTGTCAGTCTTTTTGGGCAATTCCCAAAAAGTGGAAATTGGTGGAAGGAACATTAACAATTTGAGATATGCAGATGA
>NW_015168662.1:1070192-1077515 GCF_001447785.1 Gekko japonicus | reverse complement strand
GACTGCAATTCCCTACAGGACCTCACAACTGCATTTCCCCACATCGTTGGTGCCAACATGTACCACAACCACTGGCTCCTCCCCAGCACTAACTACTAGACTATCTGGAACACACATAATTCCGCTACCTTCACACCAGGCAGGGAAGTCACCATACGGGCAGTACGCGGGTTCACCACCCAGCTGTCTACCTGTCTAAGGATCGAATCACCAACTACCAAGAGCCCCCTCCCTGCCAAGGGATGGTTCCTTGGTGCAAAAGGATACCCATTCACCAGCTGAAGAAGAGGTCCCTTCTGAGGGCACATTCCCCTTATCCACAGCAAGGTGCCCTGTTTCCTCTTGACCCTCATGCTCCCTGACAATGGCGGGGCTGCCATATTCAGAGTGGGACATATCTAACAAGTCCCCAAGAGTCTTCTCCATGCACCTAACTGACTGTATCTGCTTCTCCAGGTCTGCCAACTTGGCCTCAAGGGAGCAAACTCATTCCCTGAGAACCAGGAGCTCTTGTTAGCCAAATTGCCTTAATTTCTTATTAATATTGGGGAATTTATGATTATTAATTGGCAATAGGCAAATTAGGGAGCGAACACCGTTGTATACAGAGGTCCCACCTTTCCGGCAGTCACCAGTAACAGACATGGAGACTGTATTCAGTATAATATAATGTATTTTACTGAAGGAGATTTATCATTCAAACAATACACAAGCACGCACACACTTATACAGATTCCAAGAAATAAAGATAGATAATAAGCACATTTGCATTAGCAGGATATTCATTAGTTGGGCAATAGTTACTTGTCCTCACTGAATGAAACGTTCCAATGGAAGAAGGGAGGGAAGAATTGGAAATAAGGGAATGTGTCCTGAACCGGCAGAAACACGTGGGACTCTGGCTGTGCAGGCCTAGAGTTAAAGATGGAGGGAGGGTATTGGGATAGCAAGCTGGACGTAAGAGGGATAAAGCTTAGATAGGGGTCGTAGTAGAGAGAGAGAGACCATGTGGCGGGCACCACCTTTTATAAGGTGGTGTGGGTGGGGGCAGGCTGATCTGGCCACCTCCCCTTGTGACACGTCTTATTAGTCCGTCCCATAAAATATACTATTGGGTACAAGAAAAGGGGGAGGAGAGCTAGGGGTTGGTCAATATTTAGAACTACTAACTTAATCTGTGGACTCGCACCTGGATGAAGAGTAGGTGAATCATTAGACTAGGGCTATTGTCTCTTGATGGCCCTAGCCGGGTCACTGATGGGCAATCGATTAGTTGCCAAGCAACCGCAGAGAGAGCCTCTTGATTACATGCAAATTTACAGGTAGCTGGAGGAGGGGGGAAAGGGGTTGTCTGCATGTATCAGATGGAGCTCCTAATGGCGTTTGGAGCTCTTTGTTCTCGTGCCTGGGCATGGCATGGCGTTATGCAGGCTAAGGAACTGGTCCATCTCACAACAGGTAAGAGGGCAGGTAATATTGAAGAACTACTGGAACAGCAACGCAAAGGAAGGTTTTCTTTTTTCAGGTGTGCAGTCTCAACTGGCATCATATTGGGTCACCTTGCAGTACAATCCCTTAATCATATCTTTGCATAGTCCATTTTTATTACTTATGAGTTATAGTCCATAAGAGCACATTAAGTGCCTTGCAGGGCAACACTCCTTGCACCGGGCACACATCCAAAACTTCTGTCCAGTCATACATGTGACACTCCATGCAAAACACTGGATAGCCCCCATCCCCTTGCTGGCATTCTGGCTTCGTAATTGCTTTTAAAATAATAATTATGCATAAACCCCCTTTTAAAACCCTTTGTATTAAAGTGGTTCTCCTTGTAGAGGTCTACTTACCTTACTGGGAATCCAAAGAGCCTAGGGCCCTGGTTTTCTGGCTCTTCCTGGGGTTCTTACAGAGTCCCTAGGCTAAGAGCCTTTGGCTCTCGCCCTTTGGCTTGTGTCCCTGGCAAGATGCTGCCTTAAATAGAAGCCTCCCCCACCAGAGGGCGTGGCCAGAAGCCATTCAAATTCACCCAGGCACTCAATTATAGTCAAACAATCACCCTTTCTCACCTTATCTCAAGCAGTCTGGACTCTGCAACAAACTCACCCACACACTCCCAAACACAGTCCCCCCCCCACACTACCCTCAGATAAATCACTTCAGCTGAAAGCAAATAAAAAACACTCACCCCTCTAGCAGCGCTATCTCCTGATCAAAGCTCAGCTGGGTCAGCTCTGCCTCTGGTGATGTGCTGCCTTAAATAGAAGCCTCCCCCAGCAGAGGGTGTGGCCAACAGCCCTCTAGTAGCTCTATCTCCTGCTGCTTCTCAGAGCTCAGCTGGCTCTTATTTGCAGACCAGGGAAGAGTCTTGAATGAATGACCCTGTGAGATGCTAAGAGAGGAAAGGTTGCTTGTGTCACCTGTTTATAGGCACCAAGCTTGTCCTTCCACGGGAGGAGGTGTCCAGGCCTAACAAGTATGATATAGTTGCAGGATGGGAGTTTATTAAACTTAATTTTTTATGGAACTATAATATACCTGAATGCAGTTTTCGGTACTGTGTTTGCATCTGTCATATGTAGGGTTTACCAGGGGTCATTTAGTAGAAAAAGAGGTGCAGGAGCTCATTAGCATAACTTATTTGCATATGCCACACCCCCTGACATCACCAGAAGTGTGTCAGAAGGCAACACCCACCGCTCAGGCTCCACTAGACTGTTTTGGATTGCTAGCTATTGGGGGGGGGGGAAACGTGCAGATCTGTCCTCACAGAGGAGGGAGAGCTTGTACCTGAATAAAACTTGATCTTAAAGGTGCCACTGGACTGTTTTGGATTGCTAGCTGGGGGGGACGCGCAGATCTGCCCTCACAGAGGACGGAGAGCTTGTACCTGAAGGCGGGCCGGGGGGGGGGCTCTGCAACTTACCTGGCTGCGTCTTGCTCCTCATGGCCCAACTGAGGGCTGCTGGGATCAGAGGGAGGGACTTGTTGAATGTGCCCACCCCCTGAGCTCCTTACTGCTGGAGCTCCGCTCCTGTGCGCTCTTGTAGGAAATGACCCCTGGGGTTTACCACTTTGAAGATTCAATCCAGGCTGGGTGATTTTGCACTTAACTTTCCCCTGCTATGCTTCTGCTGCAGTTCAGATGTATTTGCTGTTTTGCAGGTTCTAAAATGTATTTGTTGAAGTTACTAATCCTGCAATTTAGAATGTTTAGGATTTTGGAACTACACTAGGATTCAGCAGTCTCCTGTAGTAATTCATGTCCTGCAAAACAATTATTTGTACTAATCTGGGGAATATTTGAAATGACCATACGATATGGAGTGCTATTATGTTCTAATGTTTATGATATTCACTTGTAAGAGTATTAAAGGTAAAGGTAAAGGTTCCCTTGCTCGAAACCCAGTCGAATCCGACTCTAGGGTTGTGGTGCTCATCTCTGTTTCAAAGCTGAAGAGCCAGCGCTGTCCGAAGACATTTCTGTGGTCATGTGGCCGGTATGACTAAACACCAAGTATGTTTTAATATTTCCCTATAGGAGACATTTACCCAAAATAATTTGTATTTAACTTTCTATACATGGTTGTAATTTTCCTTTGGTTTTACTTCTGTACTGCAATACTCCTAGATTAGCCCTGTTGCTTCTACAAATGCAAAACAGAAAATAAACCCAAAATAAAACTCAGGCATAATCTAGCCAAAGTGACATACTTTTAAGTGCCATTAATTTCATTTAAGCACATACTTAAATCATTTTGCGAACAAGGGATATTAATTGTGTAAATGTGGTCAAGAGCAGGAGCTACAACAAAGTTAAACTGAGACAATCTACATAAGGTTAAAAGCTATGTATAATTACTACAATTAACTGTGCTCAAACTAAAATGTCATCGAAATATTTGGAGGGTTTGTTACCCTTCAAAAGAGTTGAGGAGGTATGCAGCTTTAGTGAGAAGTATTTAGTAAAAAAAAAAAAGAGTTATATATGCTAAAAGCCAGGACTGAGAATGACACATCCTACTTCTTAAATTTGTTCTGGATCCGGATCCAGTGTGATGTGGATTCCAAGAACTGAAGTGTCATGGACACTTCTGGGAAACAGGAAACTCCAATTTGGGATAAAGACAGAGGTAAGAGGGGCTTGAATGAGTTTTGGGTTTTCAGATTCCTTTTTTTCAGCTCTGCCATTCAAGAGCAGCTGGCCTTAACTGTATGTAGAATGCAAGCAGGAAGCTCCGGTAAGAAGCACATAATAGCTTCCACCTTTAAAAAAGCTCATATCAAGCTAGATTGGACTTGAATCTAGCTGTTCCTACTGCAAACTGACACAGCTACCCTCTGAAAGTATGTTTCTTTAAATATCTTTTCATCTGACAGGAAGTTATATTACAGTCATATATTTAAGCATTGATAAGTACCATTAAAATAAAAAAAGCTTTTAACAAGTAGTCAGCAACTGTGTTGAGTGGGAGGGGAAAGTAATTGAACTAAAATGTGTGGCTAAGTACATAAGATTGCACTGCAGTACACGTTGTAGTTATTTTAAAAAATCCCTCCATAAAAAACACTTTCCCATGAACAGGGGATTATGTTTAGCATACTATACCAAACAAATTTGGGTATGCAATAGTATGCAAACATCAAAGCTTTTTTTGCAGGATGTTAAGACAACCTATTTTCTGTGAAATGGGAAGAGTTTCAGAACCCAATGTGTGACATTAAAATGGCAGGAAAGTAGTCTTGCCTCAGAGGAGTTAGCCCAGGAGTGTCAAACATAAGTCCCGGGGCCGGAACCAGCCTGTCCAGGGCTCTGATGTAGCCCACAAGCAACTGATGCAAGGGAAGGAGTGCTGGGGGGAGTGGGTGGAACTACTTCATTGTAGCTTCAGCATGGCAGAACAACCTCATCTGTAGCAGTCAAGCATTGTGGGGACCATCTGCCCAGTGCTGCAGTGTTGCCTCTCCAGTCCACCTATGTGGGTTTTTCTCTGTACCCCCTCCCAGCCCATGGGGCCTTGTGGTGAGTATACACCAACTCAGAGCTTACCAGCTGCTGTCCTTTATACAGTTTCTATCTCTGGTACCTGGCACACATGGCCTGGCCTGACAAAGTGACATTTATGTCAGATCCAGCCCTTGTAACCTCTGAGCTAGCCATAATTTATTTGCTTCTTGCACTTTAACCACATCCATGGAAAATGGGTCTTCTGTTGTTTATGAGTTAATGGTTGTGTCCAGTTGTGCCTGGTATGGCCCCAGGACATCTTGATGAGGCGTTACAGGCCATGGCTGGATGGTTATAACAGAGCCGACTGAAGTTAAATCCATCTAAGATGGAGGTCCTGTACCTGAGTCGAGGGAGACTGAGTCAGGGGATCAGGCTCTCAACCTTCGATGGGGCTCCATTGGTGCCTGCACCGAGTGTGAAGAGTCTAGGGGTGTTCCCAGATACCTCCCTTTCTGTGGAGGTCCAGGTCACCACCACTGCCAGGTCTGCCTTTTTCTATCTGAGGCAGATCAGACAGTTAGCCCCAGACCTTACCCCCCGAGACTTAGTTACAGTGATCCATACAATGGTCACTTCCAGACTAGATTATTGTAACTCTCTCTATGTGGGGCTGCCTTTGACTCTGCTCCGGAAGTTGCAGCTAGTGCAGAATGCAGCAGCCAGGGTGTTAACGGCGACGCCTGTGCAGGCTCGTATCCACCTGGTCTTGCGTGAACTGCACTGGCTGCCTATTGAATTCCGGATCTGCTTCAAGGTGCTGGTGCTTACCTTTAAAGCCCTATACGGCCAGGGGCTAGCATACCTACGAGAGCGCCTCTCCCCATATGAGCCCTGAAGGGCACTGAGGTCCAGAAATCAACATCTGTTAGTGGTTCCGGGCCCCAGGGACATTTGATTAGCCTCAGCCAGGGCCTTTTCAGCCCTGGCCCCTGCCTGGTGGAATGAGCTCCCGTGTGAGATCATGGCCCTGCAGGATTTATCACAGTTCCACAGGGCATGCAAGACGGAGCTCTTCTACCTCCGGTGAATTGGGTGGAGTCACGGCACACCCCCCCCCCCAGCTACTCTAGCCTTAGTTCTTCCGGCCCAAATTTTCTGGCCAATTGTTCATCAGTGGCCAGAGTCGGATTGGTCATCTGATTGTTTTATGGTTACATGGTATTTTATGATAATTATATGTAAATTGTTACTACATTGTTTTAAGTGTATTATCTAATTGTTGTTCATTGGCCTGAGCCCACTTGGGAAGGGTGGTATATAAATCTAAATAAATAAATGAATATATCTTTTAAGGGGAAAGGTGGAGGATGAAACAATGAGAAAACTGGGGAGAAGCATATGGCTGGCTGCCTTTCTAGAATTGCAGGTAGACTGTATGTGCTAAGCTTGAGCAGCTAAGACATTCTAATCTTGTAAACCTGGTACTGGGTTGATCGGGTTGAAGTTTTTCTGCAAGTTTTGAGAGTCTGTATGATGATCTTGTCCTCCTCCATTCCTCACATGCAGGATTTTCCCTTCTGTCTTCTTTCTTGCTGAGCAGCCCTTTTCCTTTTATTTGTTTGTCTATGGCTGTCCCACCCAGTTGCTTTATACACACACACACACACACACACACACACACACACTATCTGAATAAGTGTGCTTGCACACAGAGTGTATACCTTGAATAAAACTTTGTTGGTCTTAAATGTGCCACTGGACTCAAACTTGTCATTCCTTAACTGACTCTCTCAACAGAATTCCGTTCAGCCTGTCACTCAAAGGTTCTATGACTCTGTTAGGCATTAACCCTTGAGTCTGTTACCTTAGTGATAAAAAAAATTCCTTGATTTGCTTGTGAGAGTGCCTGCAAGTATTCAAGATTATTCAAAACATTTGTGGGTCAGTCATACAGACTTATCCACAATGACTGTCTTTACTTCCAGACATCAGTTTCACTCCCGTATAAGATATTTGTTGGGTATTTATTTGTTTCGTCTTAGCTGAATGCATATCCCTAGTATTAACCCAACAAAGTGGCAGCGGGGACAATGTTACGATGCAAGAATTTGATAAACAGAATAATAACATGCCTCTAGGTATCTATATATCTAATAGTCAAGTGGCCCCGTGAGTGCGGATCGCTAAATCCGCGCTCCGGGGCCACCTGGGGGGCAGGGGGAGGTTTGTGCACTCTTGGGGCAGTCCCCAGGGGTGCACAAAAATCGCAAAACTAAAAAAAAATATCGGGGGGATATTTAAATCCCCCCAAAAGTGAAACGGCGTCCCCTGCGCATGCGCAGCTTCGCATTTGCAGCGCCCGGAGGCAGCCC
>NW_015168662.1:1063870-1070082 GCF_001447785.1 Gekko japonicus | reverse complement strand
GGCGGCGAGGGCGGCCGGGGAGAACGGCGGCGGCGGCCTCCAGGATGAAGACGAGCCACTGAGGCCCGACGACCTGGAGCAGCTGGCCGGCTGTGAGAACGGGGGATGATGCGGGGTGGGTGGGTTTTTTTGGGGGGGAATGGTGGGGCGAACGAGGACCCCGGGGTAGGAGAGGGCAGTCCGAGAGGGCGGGGGGAGGAGGCGGGTAGAAATTGAGCGGGGGGGAGGAGACGGAGGGAGAGCTTACATACTCTGGCTGCTTCCTCCTCCGCCTGCTGAGTTCCTCCCCCGCCCCCCCGTGAGTATCGCGGGTCCCCCTTCTTGTATTACAATAATTATAAGACAAAGATAATAAAATAGTTCTTACGTATTACCATGCTTGGAGTGTAACAAAGAAATTGAAGGCAGGTGACTTCTGGTTTTGGCGTCTGCTATGGCAGCCGTGTTCTCCCAAAGCTCCGGGAGACGCGTGCCAGCGCCTGCGAGGGGATGCGATTGTCTGCACCACCACCGGAGCCTGCGTGTTGGGCTCCCAGCCATGTGGCACTAGGAAAGCTCTTCCTCCGGCGCTGGTGAAGGGGGGCTTCTCCATGCCCTGAAAGTCCCACCGCAGAGCGTCCGTGAATGGAACTAGGAACGCACACCGGGACAAGCGTTTGGTGATCGAGCAAATTGTGATTTAAAGCAGTTTCATCATTGAAATGTGAGTCATGGTTCAAGCAAAAACACCTGAAAATTAGCCGAAAGCCTCCCCTTGGGAAGTGGAGGGGGGGAACTCCCTCCTGATAAGAAAAATAAATGAACTTTGCACAGAAGAAGAAAGGGGGGGCGGGCTATAAAAACAAGGTGGACTGAAATAAAAGGACATTTAAGAGCTTACCAGACTCTTGTAAAGATTCTAGAGACGTTGATAACTTTTATGAAAAGTAAACAATCTCAAACATCGTGCCGAAGAAGGAGGAGAAGGACAAACGAGTGAAACTGAAGCCTCTTGCCAGAAGTGCCAGCCCAGTGAGTTCTGTCCCTGGACAGGACATGACTGCAGACCTTCAAAGAAAGCTGACTGAGGTGTTGCGCCCTCTTCTGGAACAAGTTACGGCATTGCACCAAAAGCTTGATATGCAACAACTCAAGAGAGAATGGAGCAGGAGCTTAAAGAAGTGGATGTCAATACAAAGACGCTCAAAAAACAACTGCAGGTGATGGAGAAAAAGAGACTAGCCAACGAGTCTCATTTATTGCAGCTGCAAACGGAAAGAGCAAGCTATGTCCTGAGATTTCAAGGAGTTCTTCAGGAGAAAGGAAAAGATCTAAAGCAGGTGATGTGTGATGCTATTGCCCCGGTAACAGATATTAAAGCAGATATACTACAAAGCGAAATAGATACAATCTATAGGTCATATTCTGAATTTACAAGAAAGAATAATCTGCCCAAGGAAGTGATGGTGAGATTCTCCAGAAGACAAGTGAGAGACCAAATTCTCAAAGCTACAAGTGGAACGACCTTGAAGATTAAGGACAAAGAAATTAAAATTTTAAAAGACATTCTGTTTGAAATAAGAAAAAGAAAAGAAAGAAATTCAGAGACTTAGTACTATTTCTTCAGAAAAATAACAACCCCTACAGATGGAATGTGCCTGAAAGCATAATCTTTAAATTCAAGGATAAGAAAGAAAAAATTGACTCTGTTGAAAAGGCATTGGAGTTTTTGCAGCAGCATAATCGACCAGCAGGCGAAGAAGGCAAAGGGAAAGATGACAGCACCAAGGAGAGTGATGAAGAGGGAGCAGTGCCATCTTCGGAGGAGGACTCAGATTCAGAACTTGGGGCGGCAGCCCCCCCCAAAAGCTATCAGTTGAGAAACAAAAAGGATAGATATTGAGTTGTTATTATTTCTAGAACTCTTTATAATGATTATTAACCATTTCTTGAATTGCTTTTTATTAAGGCAGATGCACAGGTTTGCTTTAATTTCAGTATGAAAATTATGGTTGACCACATCCAATGAACTTTAATCAGACTTTAAGCTAGAAACTAATTTTACAAGCATTATGTATGATCACCATCTCTTGGGTTTTTTGTGGATTTTCTTTACTTTCTCCCATAGTTTGTAGATCCCTTCCCTAATTTCTTTGTAGTTTATAGAAAATGCAATAAAAAATCCCCTGCAGGGGGCTAAAAAAAATTGAAGGCAGGCAAAGTTTGATGAATGGGAGAAGACAATGCATGTCCGTTCCCTCAAACTGAGAAACTGGAGGTAGGAGGAACAAGGTCAGAAACTATGCACTTGTACTCCCTAACTAAGGGATGTGAGCATGCAGTAATATATTTTCATATTTCATACTCCACACCATCAAAGGACTGGCTGGGCAGGGGGGGAGGATGTAATGAGAATTACATTACTGACATCATTGCACTCCATTCCCTACTGTGTTCACTTGGAATGGTGAAGCAAGAATGAAAGCAACAACTGGGCAGAAAAAGGTTAGGAGACAAAGGATGAAGCAAGCTGAGGAAAACAGAGTTGTAATCCCACCAAACTTTTAATTACTGCCAAATAAAAATGATGAAAAGAATTGTGGTATTATTGGCTGAGGTACTGGACTTTGTCAGTTTTCTTTAATAACCTCTAGTTTCCATTTATATCTTAAACCAAATTAAGTATATTTTCAACTAAATTAAGTTCATCATTAAATTTTCTGTTGCCATCTGAAGTGAAAGATTCAGTTTTATTATGTAAAATCCATCAGAACCAAGAAATCACAGAATGCAAGTTGTTAGCAATATTATTTTTTTAAAAAAATATTTGAATATTTACATGCCTGTTCTTTTCCTGAGCATCTCAGGAACCAAGGATCACAGGGTAATCACAGTAAGCTAAAATATGGTACTTAACTTGCCTTGGGCCCTGATCCTCTTTGGAGAAAGGCAAGCATATAACTATTTTAAATAAGTACTAAATAACTCATAATTTTAAAGGACTAATATTTGTGGGGACAAAGAGTATTTATCAAAATTTATTTAATTTCAGAATTCATCTGTGTAAGTTCCACCATAGTAGATGAATCAATAAAATCAAAGAACAGAAAATTGTAATTGTTATGTAAACATCCTAGAATAGTCAAAGAAATATTAATGAAAATTAGGTCTGCCTAATATTAGTACATTTTATTATGTTATAGCAGATCTCTCGGAAATGTAAACAGAAAAATAGGAACAACTGTTATTCCAGGTCATTTTAATATGTTCAGTAGTCTTCAAAAATCACTAGAGTGTCAGATTAAAACATGATGGTGCTGAAAGCATTTAGTCCAGTGATCTCCAATACAACACCCATTCGTGCTATGGACTTCCAGGGGTTGCTTCAGAAGACTCCAAGAGCCCATAGCCTTTATGTCTGCATGGAGCACCCACTCAGAAACCGCTACCTCTATCTTTAAAGAATATATATCTTATTAGAACCTTGTAACATTTCCAGCCATAGGGCAATACAAAGTTCCAATTCTTTTGTATGCGGACGATATGGTTCTTCTTTCTGTAACCAAGATTGGTCTGAGGAGGTTACTTAATAAATTGGGCGAATATTGCAGGGCAGAAGCCCTGCAAATAAACTACGCCAAATCTAAAGTGCTAGTTTTCAGGAAAAGACCCAAGAAATCCGTTTGGAGTATTCTTGGTACACCAATTGAGCAATGTAGCACATACAGATATCTGGGTATAAACTTCTCAGAAACCCTGGTAAACGAAAACCAAAGGGCTAAACTGAAGGAATGGGTATTTAATAAGGATGGGCTTTTGAATCGACATATGGTAGTAAGTTGCCGTACAGCCCCCTTGTATAAGATCTTCAAAAGAGACCATTGTAGGACTGTATATCTTGAGAAACTAACTACTTTGGAGCTGAGAAGGGCTTTTACTGCCCTAAGGTTCCATGCCATACCTTCAATGGTTTGTATTGGTCGCTTTCTGGGTGCCCCTGCCGCTTCTAGAATATGCCTATGTGGTATGGATGAAGTGGATGATGTCAAGCATTACATTCTGAGATGTTTATGGCACGAATCACTTAGGCAAAGGTTTATTTATCCTATTGTACCTCTGTATAATGGAACTGCTGAGCAGGATTTGACCGTGTTCTTGCTTTCTGATACTGATGCACATGTTACTAGCAGAATGGCTTTGTTTGCACTGGCGGCAAAAAAGATAAGACGGGGTCTAGGACTTACTGCAAGTTATTGATGTATATTTCTGTTGTGCTTTGATTTACTTTGTGCTGTTATGGCCAATGGCTAAGACAATAAACGAAACTTGGTGTTGTAACATTTTGTGCCCCTATGGTAGCTATTTTGTGTATGGCTATGCCCCTCCCACCTTACTACTCATTTTATGGCGATGCCCACAAGCTTTTTTTCAAAAACCAAAGGTGAACACAGGCACTACAAGTTGAGTACCCCTAATTTAGATTTATAAGCCCTTGTATCCAATCTATGAAGACTAATGCAGAATAAATCAGCAATCATTCAATTAATGGATTTATAGAATGGACAGTTTATTCATTGGGTAAATTTCTCTGCTTAATTAGTTTTGACAATTTCTTAGGTTTCAGTTTTTCCATGTGTGGTTATGTGCTAGGCAATTGCCAATGTAGTCAAATTAGAAGTTTGGTGACCTTTGAGAAGAAAGGATTTAATCACAATTGGCCAGGAAAGCAAAGTCTTACCAGCCTACTGATTTTTGGGGTAATTGGATAAAAGAAAATAATGTACATTAAATAAAAAGGAGATTGGATTTATACCCCACCCTTTCACTACCTAAAGGAGTTTCAGAGTAGTTTACAATCTCCTTTCCCTTCCCCTTCCTACAACAGACACCCTATGAGGTAGGTGGGGCTGAGAGAGCTCTTTCAAGAACTGTTCTTGAGAGAACAGCTCTGAGAGAGCCATGACTGACTCAAGGTCACACCAGCAGCTGCATGAGGAGGATCAGGGAATAAAACCTGGTTCTCCCAGATGAGAGTCTGTACTCCTAACCACTACACTAAACTGGCTCTCTGAAAGTTTCAGTGGGTAACCTTGTTGGTCTGCAGTAGAATCACTAGATTCTAGTGGCACCTTAGAGACTAATAAGATTTGGGGGGTATAAGCTTTCAAGAGTCAAAGTTCCCTTCTGACTCTTGAAAGCTTAAGGTGCTACTGGACTCAAATCTACCTGTTCCATTAGAAAAGTATTGCTAGCAAAATATCTGGAAGAAGAGTATACTTGTTTCTGTATGTTTAACCATGATAGGTTTATTGTTAAGTTTTATCTATACATACACACACTGGGTGGGTTGAACAAGAATTAAAGTTATTTGGTAGCAATTCTACAATATAACTTTATATTTCCAGGTTCTAAGATACTGATGTTAGATTACACTGTAGAACGTGATGGAATCATCTAGATTCACTTTAACATGTCTTGGTTACAGCAAAAGTTTGTACAGAAAAAAACACTGTCCCAGATGTCAGGATATGCATGTTAGTATGTCAGGTTATAAATATTCCAAATAAATGGATAGGATGGCCATTAGAGTATTATGATTATGGGAATGGTTATTATAAAAATATAAACACTGTTCATGTGAAGTGGTAATCTTTTATTGTATTGTGGAAGGATCAAGGACAAGTGAAAGGTTTTAAGGCACTGGCAATATTTTATTTATGGTATTTAGCACAACATTTCCTGGAGAAGGAAATGGCAACCCACTCCAGTATTCTTGCCAAGAAAACCCCATGGACAGTATCAAAAGGCTAAAAGATATGATGCCGGAAGATGAGCCCCTCAGGTCGGAAGGTGTCCAATATGCTACTGAGGAAGAGCAGAGGACAAGTACAAGTAACCCCAGAAAGAGTGAAGCGGCTGGGCCAAAGCCGAAAGGACCCTCAGTTGTGGATGTGTCTGATGGTGAAAGGAAAGTCCAATGCTGCAAAGAACAATACTACATAGGAACCTGGAATGTAAGATCTATGAATCAAGGTAAGCTTGACATGGTCAAAAATGAGATGGCAAGACTGAAGATCAATATCTTAGGAATCAGTGAACTGAAGTGGGCAGGAATGGACGAATTTAACTCAGAAGACCATTATATCTACTACTGTGGCCAGGAATCTCGAAGAAAAAATGGTGTGGCCTTTATAGTCAACAAGAGAGTGCAAAAGTCAGTACTGGGATACAAT
>NW_015168662.1:1028436-1062049 GCF_001447785.1 Gekko japonicus | reverse complement strand
CAAGCGCCGAAGAATAGATTCTTTTGAACTATGGTGCTGGAGAAGACTCTTGAGAGTCCCTTGGACTGCAAGGAGATCAAATCAGTCAATCCTAAAAGAAATCAACCCTGACTGTTCCCTGGAAGGCCAGATAATGATCGAGTGCCGAAGAATAGATTCTTTTGAACTATGGTGCTGGAGAAGACTCTTGAGAGTCCCTTGGACTGCAAGGAGATCAAATCAGTCAATCCTAAAAGAAATCAACCCTGACTGTTCCCTGGAAGGCCAGATAATGAAACAGAAGCTCAAATACTTTGGCCACCAAATGAGAAGGGAGCACTCACTGGAGAAGACCCTGACGCTGGGAAAGATTGAAGGTCAAAGACGATGGGGACGGCAAAGGATGAGATGGTTAGACAGTGTCATAGATGCAACGAACATGAAATTGAGCAAACTTCAGAGGACGGCGGAAGACAGGAAGGCCTGGCGTGATCTGGTTCATGGGGCCGCGAAGAGTTGGACTCGACTGTGCGACTGAACAACAACAAAGCCCAACATACTGTAGTTCTTGATGTCTGCTTAATAGTGTTAAAATAAGTAGTAATATGATGTATCTACACAAGGGGGCAACCTTGTCTTTCCATGCTGGTATTTATGTTAAACAAAACTAACTCCCGTAGTTTGAACAATTTTGTAAGAAAAGAATTAGGCTTCTAATATTTCAGCATACTTTTTCTCTGATATTAGGAATCATATTTAGATTTGTTTCCTGTAGAGGACTCCATAAAATCAGTCACCAATATTCCATTTGTCAATCTTGGTCATCATCCCCCACCTCTACCCAGCCCCCGAACCCTCTCCCTTCCATTGAGTTTGGAGACCTGAAGATCATAAAAGAAAGACTTACCAGTATTTGAGGAAGAAATAGATCAGGTCTCCTGTTGCCAACTTGGTGTAGTGGTTAGAAATGCAGACTCTAATCTTGGAGAACCGGGTTTGAGTCCCCACTCCTCCACATGCAGCTGCTGGTGTGACCTTGGGTCAGTAAAAGCTCTCTCAGAGCTGTTCTCTCACAAGTTCTCAAAACAGCTCTCTCAGCCCCACCTACCTCACAGAGTGCCTTGTTGTGGGGAGGGGAAGGTAAAGGAGATTGTAAGCTGGTCTGAAACTCCTTCAAGTAGTGAAGGGTGGGGTATCTCCTCCTCCTCCTCTTCTTCTTGTAAGATTTTTTTGGAGTTTCTTACCTTTTTTAAAACCAAGGCTAAGATGAAGAACAACTCCCCCCCCACACACACACATTCACAGAAAGTCTGCAATTATTAGTGTTTTATGCATGCTCCATAATCAGTGGAAGTTGTAACTGAAGACTCTAGTGTTCAGGGCCTTCAATCCCTCCCCTGCCTTTAAAGTGAATGTTTATTCAAAAGCTTTCAACAAGCTATTCTGAGTGTATGCTCACAAATAAAGCACAGCAGCAGTCTGCAGTGTAACAGTTTATGTAGCTCTAAAGCCTCCCTTTTGTTCCATTAGTTTCTGCATGTATCAAGGGCATAACTAGTGTGTGAATGGAAGAGTCCGCACACTCACAAAAGGTGTAAGCACAGAGGGAATGTATTTTATCCCATCAATCAAACTGTTCGTGAAGGAAAAAACATTTGAGCTAAATATCATGAGTGATGTTTGATGTCATATAGCTGTTCCATTTGTTAACAGATTAGCCAATTTTAAATTATGTGCTAGGATTCCTTAAGAATATGGGAGGCATTTGTAAAGGTAGAAGCAGATCAGTAATAGAAGACAAGTTTCCCGGAAAAACCACTTACCCACCATTACTGGTCTTTCACTACAATCTAAATCTGGGAACATCAGGCAAGTTCACTAAGTTTGCACACACAAGTGATACCCTCTCAAAGCATCTTGGAACATGTTCAAGAATTCTTTGCAGTATACAAATATCCTGAGCAAGAGGCCTGGAGAAAAATGTTCTCTCCTTTAATAAAGGCTTAATGTGTTGAAACTGGCAACTAAGGCTTTTCATGGCATGGAGGTAAACATCACCTGATAAATAACACTCCATTAAGTCTCTATTAAAGGGACAGAACATTGTTCTCCAGCCTTGTTAGCAACCCACTGTACACATTTTCCTCAGAAACTTCTCCTCAAAGTATGCAAACCACTGCAGATCTAACTTTTATTCTATTTAAATTACATTAATGTACCTATTATATTACTTTTATTATATCCATTCAACCTCAGTCTAAATTATTGCTTCACAGATCACTTCTGCAAGATGTATTCATTCTATGATTATCTACATGTCAGATACAGACAAGTTGTAACTGAGGCTCACTGGTCCGAAGTTCAATCCCCAGCATCCCCAGTTAATATGAAAGATTATGTGAAAAACCTCTATTGAAACCCTGGAAGACCTCCTGCCTTATTAGAGCAGACAGTATTAACTTTGATAGACTCAGTAAGGCAGCTTCAGTGTGTAATAATCATATCTGGTGAAGGAGAAGTGGTGAAAAAAGGTTGCAGAAAAGGGCAAGTAGAATGATAAAATGGTTGGAACACTTTCTCTATGAAATAAGGTTAAAACGCTTGGGGCTCTTTAGCTTGGAGAAATGACAGCTGAGGGGTGACATGATCGTGGTTTATAAGATTATGCATGGGATAGAGCAGGTTGAGAAAGAAGTACTTTTCTCCCTTTCTCACAACACAAGGCCTTGTGGGCACTCAGTGAAATTGCTGAGCAGTCGGGTTAGAACAGATAAAGGAAGTACTTCTTCACCCAAAGAGTAGTTAACACATGGAATTCACTGCCACAGGAGGTGGTGGTGGCTACAAGCATGGATGGCTTCAAGAGGAAATTAGATAAGCATATGGAGCAGAAGTCCATCAGTGGCTATTAGCCACAAGGTATAGATATGAACTCTCAGACTGGGGCAAGTGATGCATTGTATTCTTGGTGCTTGGGGCAACAGTGGGAGGGCTTCTAGTGTCCTGGCCCCACTGGTGGACCTTCTGATGGCACCTGGTACTTTTGGCCACTGTGTGACAGAGTGTTGGACTAGATGGGCCATTGGCCTGATCCAACATTGGCTTCTCTTGTGTTCTTATGTTAAAGGAAACTTCTTTGATAGCCTTTTTAGGTGTCATAAGACTCCTTTTGATTTTATATATAATAGTTAACAGATTTATAGTGGCATAAACATTTGTAAATTACGGCCTGCTTCACTGGATGCTTGAAGGTTACCTCAGTTGTTCTCTTAACCCCTTCCCAAGGCTATTTCTCCAGTTATCCCACTTGTAGTAGCCTTTCCCTCCAAGATGTCCCAAAATCATGTTTAATCTATCAGTTTCATTAATCTGTTTAGTCACCCACCATTTATGTGTCACCCTTTCTTTTTGTCAAGGGAGAAGGCTCTTTAGATAATTTAGAGTAGAAAAAAGAATAACAAGGGAAATAGCAAACAAGGACCATCACAAATATAATATATTTTGGCAAGAAACATAGAACAGCTATTGTCGACTCCTTATATTGAGCCATAAATCAAAACCAAAATACTAATTAGCACCACACTGTATATACAATTATAAAAAGCTATATATATTCCAAAGACAGAATATTCAAAATGTGTCACACTGTCTTAGATATATATGTAGTTCTTTAGAATAGTGTACAGAATGTGGTATTTTGAATTTTGATGTTATTATACCCTGAGTTCCTCTTTTATTGTTACCGTGATTCAGACCTTGGTCTACCGAAGTGCTGCTATTAATGTTGGAAAATCAAGTTACCTTTAGCCTGGGTACCTCAATTAAGGCAATTAGGAAAGCAGTGAAAGACAACATGTTAGGATTGGAAGTGAGAGTATCAGGACCACGTCCACATATGTCAAACCTGCAAGCAATTTTGGAATTCTGACACACACAAGGCAGTTGGTTCAACCACAAAATGGCTGCTGCATGGGAGGACAACTACAAAATGGGGGGGGGGTAACTCTTCAACATTTCAAGCAGAAGCTTTGCTTAACAGAATGCCTTTTAAAATAGGCATATTGTTTAAAATAATCTCTTTGCTGACAGCTTACCACCTTTTGCTGTAGTGGCAGCTGCTTTCAAAGCAACTGCTTTTTCAAAAATAATCTGCACAGCCAATCAAATCTCCAGTCGTGAATTAGAAGCCCTGCTGGGCAAAATCCCCATCCACTTTCTAGAAGTACCTGGTGGGCACCAAGAAAGATGTCAGTGGGCACCATGGTGCCCATGGGTACCAACAGGTTGGAACTCCTCCCTGCTCCAGAATCACCTTTAGTTAAGAAGTCCCAAAACAGCACAAAAAAGGAGCTCCAGTTAATGTTTTAAAAATGAGAAAGCTTTACATACTAAATAATAAAAATGAGGAAACAGCAGGAAAATAAAATGGTACACATCCATGGCCACTTCCTCTGGAAGCCTCCTTTGACGATGATTGGCCAGTACCTACATCCCTTAAAGGATCCTGAAAGCAAACTATTGCCACAGACTTCATTTTATTGACATTTTCATCTCGTTTCAGAGGGGGGGACAGCATCCCCATGAGGTCCAAATTTAAGCCAAAGATTCCCAGTTAATTGCATCCACAAATTAGGAAGTTAGAATACATTAGCAGCCTTTTTTGTAATACACCCATTACGTAATTTCAGACATATTCTGTATGTAACTAAAACCGTTCTGTAGTTTTATTGATATTTTGTGGAGTTCACATATTTCTGTACAGCAAACATAACACTGTAGGCCACAAGAAGCTGCAGCACTATTGTTTAATAGCAGCAAGTTATATTTTTATCAGGGTATGTGGACAATAAATAGTCTGTTTCTTTGGATATGAATGTTTAAAATGAATTTCTGCTGCAGCTTCATAATGTGATAGCTAATTTACACAGCTTATACACAAAAATATATATGCAATCTTTTGTCTATATTTTATACAAATACAACAGTAGTTTGTGAATACATTTTAAAGTACATATACATGATAAGCAACTCAATTTCCCATATCACAGGATAGTAACTTTAAATGAAATACACAAATTCATTCTGGAATGCATTTTTTCTATTTTTGACTCAAAATCTGTATCATTAAATGTTTTAGCACACAAGTCCAAACATTTCACTATCTACAAATATAATTTCAGCAATCCCAGTAAAGTTCAGGTGTCTTTCTTTTTACAATGTTTCCTACTCTGTCAGTATTCAAAGGGCTTTTAGAAACAAGCATGCTCTTCACTTCACACTATATTAAAAGCCCCCTTTTCATTTACCATCTTCTAGTTTTGAAAATAATAGGCTTATCTGGGTATAAATTTGCATGTCCACTTTTTTTGTTGTTTTTGTTTTTTGTATTACAAGTGCATATGAATACATGGTGGTGTACAAAAATTCATTAATGACAAATTAAGTCACAGTATAAAAATATATCATACATCTATAAATCTAGTATAGGCCTTTCTCTATGGATAAAAATACATCAGTCTGAATGAGACAGGGAGGTCTGTAGCACCATGAGAGGAGTTGTATCCCACGTTACATTAGCAGCATGATCCACTATAATGATTTTGCAGGAGTGTTTCTGAGAAGATAAACATTCATTCTGGTTCAACTGTACCACTGAAGCTTATATTGAAAAGTGTTTGCATGCAATTAGCAACAGTTCTGTGTCAATTTTAGGGTTAAATAACAAAAAACATGGCCTTCAACACCCCCCCCCCCTTATTTTATAAGGGTTAAGGGACCGTATAATACACTTTTCAATTACTACGACAGCACTCCATATGGTCTTCCTCTGTAATGTCAAATGGGTGGCTTTGAATTGTATACTGACAGGATGCAGATAGGCAGCTGAACCTACACAATATACTTCATAGCAAGTAAGTATAATGTCTAGGCTGCATTACTAAGAGGCACATCATTTTTAGCTGATAAACCAGTGTATGAGACAAATAATTAAGAGCTTAATCCTTCTCTTCATACTAACAGGCACAGGACCAACCCTATGTTGAATTTCAACAGCAGCATAATTATCGTAGGACATCAAATCTTTAAAATACTGCATTATCAAACATTCTGAAAATTGCAATCCTATGCACACTCACTTGGGATAAGTCCCATTGAACTTAGTGTGACTTCTGAGTAAACATGCATAGGGATGGACTGTAAGGCTGAACTCCTGTGCCTAATAACATTTGTAATTCCCATTGAAACACATGGGACTTACCTAGCATTAGTGGGCATACAACTGCAAACGCTAAGACTCTTTGAGTATACATTTAACAACTGTTGATTATTTTTGGAATTGTCTTAAAAATGGCAGTAGAAAAACCGCATAATTTGAAATATGTAAACCTAGGGAAGTCCACTGTAAAACCCTTTTAAAAGACACACTGGTTCTGTGCAATATAGCAAATTGATACGAAAACACTGCAAGATGTACCTGTTTAAAATTACATTGTTTATCATTTTGTACCCAAAGCATTATATTAAAGGCCCACATATGTCATCTAATGGCACTTGAACAATTATAATAAAAGATTTTATAATAGAAAGCATAACCTGTAAGAAATTCTCTTTTATAAAAGGTTTAGGTTCTCTTTTGAAAGTGCTATATCTTGTATTATGTGTAACACAGAAGTTGATCGAACTTTAGTTTCTCTCTCTCTCACACACACACACACTCCTCAACAACAACAACAACAACATTGGCCTACAATACATATAGAGCTCACTAGGCAAAAGATCCTGAAAATATGTACTCTTAACATTCATTATTAGCTTAATAAAGCAATCAGGTCTGGCTCATGTTTTAGTCAGTATATGGTTTCTGAAAACCTCTACTGCCAAATGAATAAATCACTCTATTCCACAATTCACTACTAATAAAACACAAGCAAATTATATATATATATACATATATATATATATATAATATATTTTTAAAATCCATAGCAGAAATTTAGAAGTTGCAAAAAATGTGGTGCATGATCAGCCAGCACACACCACATTCCACCTTTAAGAATCAACCCAGTAACTATAAAACAGGCTTTAAAACTGACATTTTGAAGCTGCCAATAATGACTGCCTAAATGATAGCCATAAAGCACTAATGTGTAAATACTGCCTACACTGTCAAACTGCTTCCACATACACATACATACTACTTCAGTGATGCATACACAAGGTGTAGTCAGCTGCTGAAGTACTAACTGAATGAGGTTCAATATCTTGTCTTGAGGTCCCAACTACTAATTTGAAGTGCATCTGTTTCTAATTAATCCCATCTGACAACCTGAACGAACTGCCATAACAATATGGAGCCTTTAGAAGTACTAAAGAGTACTGGCAAAACTAGTTTAGTTTTTTTTAAAAAAAATCAAGTTAACCAGCAACTAACACTGAAAAGATAACATTGTCGTAACATGCTTTGTACATACCATTCCCTGTCAAATACCATAAACAATGTAGTGGTATGCCTCTTGGAAACGGAAAGGTTAAAACTAGTTCAACTCAGTTCTGAAATCAATGAAATGCAGATTTCAATACTTGTCCAATGGCATTTCTAAGTGAATTATGTAACTGTTTCAGTGACTGATAATGGGATAATGGCCAGTCCTTCAGGTGCTGATTCTGTAAGGTGTTGAATACATTCAACATCTACAAAAAGCAAATAAGGATGTTTAATTTTCCTCAAGAGATCTGATTGCTTTGAAGAAATAAAACCTTTCTGTCCCTTCTAGAGGGAAAAAAGAAAAGAAAAAAGAAAACATCCAAATAGAAGATTTCCACTTTTTTGCCATTTGAATCATGAAGTAGCTTTGTAATATTGCTAATATTCTTCTGACGTTTCCCCCTCTTAAAATTATGGTACTAAAATGCTGGAAAGCAATATTGAACAAATCATTCCACTAAAGATATATTTAAGCAATCTGTTTCATAGAAACTAAAGGAAGCAATCATGCAGCAGAGCTAAAGTCTACTTTGAGAAAGTATTCTCACAGCATATTGGAGCAGCTTGCAGAATTTTGAAAGGTGTTTTCCTTATTAGTACATCCTTATTTTAATGCCTTTGGAACACAAACATAAAAAAGGTACTATTCAGTAATAATTTTTTTAAATACATATCAGTATAAAATAGTAAAATCACACCTGCATATGGTTCCTACAGTAAAAAAAGTAGGAACTAATGATACAAACATTGGGAGCCAAAGCTCCTTGAATGTGAGCAACTTTTGTTTTTGTGAAGTATATTTATTTTAACCACTTAAAACCTTATATTCATTCATGCAAATGATTGGAGATATCTATGTATTTTTAAAATTCCTCCTAAAAGTGACAAGATTAGAATGTTACCAAGTTATAGCAAAACTACATTTTGCACTTCGGTATCACAGTTTTTCCCTCTTTTGGTAATCAGGGGTTGGGAACATAAGAGGGTCTTTTGAAAAGAAACAGCAATTTGACATACAGCATGAGCAGTCATTTTGTCGTTATTTTCCAAAATACCCTAGTATTTGAGATAAAAGTGGCATAAGCAATATGCTTTTACTTCACTCCTAAGAGTCCTGTTTTTAATTCTTGGCAGTGAAAAAAAATCACTAACCAAATACCCAGGTGTAGTAAGTGTGGTTACCATCTAAGCTGTTGCTTAGGGTGACATTACACACCAGATACACAACTCAAGAGATCTGCTTCAATGAAAATATGGAAAAATGGATTTCCAAATTTACATTCATTTTCTAAATGAAGGAAAATCAAATGAACGAGATAGGAACTAAACTTTCTGGCTAGACTTGACCACACCTTTGAGAGTCAGTTGGGAAAAATGAATACTTGTGAAGAATAATGTATTCTATAAAATAATAATAAAATGTGTTTAGTCATGATAAAATATTTCTGTTTCAAAGGCAGCTCTTAATTTTGCCTCTTTTTGAGCTTAAACTAAAACTTGCCAATCAGGAACATTATTCTTGCCAAATTAGTTAACTACTTTAATTGCACTTAAATCATATTTCTTCCTTTTAAAACTTGAAGTTATTTTTGCAAAAATGATAGGTCCAAACTTTTTGATGTCTACATGTATATGCTGCACAAGCATCATACAAGAGTTAAAATTTTACTCTTAAAATATTCCAGGTTATGAATATAACAGAGGTTTTTCTGATTTTTTCAAATCAATGTTTCATTACTATTCTTAGTTATTAAAATAGCCACCACATTGACAAAGAGAATTATCTATTCTTAATGAAAAGTTAAACAAGGGATACATATATTTAGTGGGAATGGTTCTATATTTAAAAGCATGGGTCTATTGGCAGTGAAAATCGATAGACTTTTTAAAAAAACCAAGTAAACATCCATGAATGAACACATTCAAAGTATTTTAAAGGTTAATTTGAATTTCATACTGGCTTAACGCGATTGGTACTGTACAAAAGTAGGTTTACAATGACATAGTAGGCACTACATTAATAAAAGTTATCTAAGGCATTTCTACAAATAAACTGTTGCAAGGCTGGTTTTTCATCCTATTGGAAAGCTTGATGAAAACGTGGTAGGGTTGTGGTTGTGTTTAGACTGCTCGTGAATGCTGCTGACAATGAATGCAAAGATCCAAGACCTATACTATTACTAGGGTCTTGTGGATCTTGTGCTTGTGGAGGCAGCTGAGTCATAGAAGAATGTGCCTCCTCTTGTGTGTAACTCATTCCAAGATTTCCCACAGAAACAGAAGGATTAAAAGGAGGTCCATTGACTGGTATAAAATTGAACAACTGAGAGAAGTCCAGTGATGGGGTGCTTAGAGGTTCACTAATGGAAACAGAACTTTTGGAAAGGGAAACATCCCCAGATCCATCATCTAGAGGCCCTACTTGGGGATCCAACCCTAATTTAGATGAAGATGCTTGAGAATCCTGGGATGAAGAAGGCATACCACTTTGCAGTTCCATTAAGTAACTTTCAATTTCCCCTTTCAATGGTTGCTCTTTATCAGTCATAGAAAGTGTATATGAGGTAGAACTGAGTGGATATTTTAGAGAAAGCTGGTGAGAAGGGTGGACAGCCTCCATATCTATCGGACAAGGCATTCCTAATGGTAATGATGTGGCAACCATTTGGTGAGCAGAAGCTGAGCTCTGCATTGACTGAATTTGAGTGTTGTAAAGGTTTAATTGCAAGGTGTTTGTAAATGGCTTTGATGTCAGCTCACTGGAAGATAAAGACATCACTGGAAGCAGCTCATCCTTTATAGGCACAGAAACATTGCAAGTAAATGGGTCTAGAAGGTCCATTGGCTCTGTTTTGACCTTCAGAAGTTCTTGGTTGTGACTTTTCTTCATATGCCGAGTTAGGTGATCCTTCCGGCCAAATCTCTGTGCACAATATTGACACAGGAAGTCCTTTCTTCCAGTGTGCACTACCATGTGTCTTCGGACATCCTTTCGGGTGTAAAACCGACGATCACAATGTTCACACTGGTGTTTTTTCTCCTTCACTCCACCTGATGATTTGCCTGCATGAGTTTTTAGATGCTCCAGCAGCACCCCTGTGCTTTCAAATGTCTGCAAACATACTTTACAGGTGAGGTCACCACTTGTTGCGGCATGCAAAGCCAGGTGACGCTTAAACCCCAGCTTTGTGTTGTAGTTCTTTCCACATTCTTCACACTTAAAGGCCTCTTTATTAGGATTATGTGTATGTAGGTGATTCTTTAGATGATCTTTTCGATGAAACATTTTCTCACAATAATTACACTTGTGGGTTTTCTCAGGAGAATGAGTAGCCATATGCCTTTAAACACAGATATATTCTGTAAGTAATTATTTTGATCAAAAGGTACTTGTGTTCAATTTCAACAGTAAATGCTAAGCTAAAAAATTTTCAACAGTATATTTAGAGGAAACATGTCACTACAGATACTGAATGTCATACCTAAATATAATAAATCACAAACAGTTTAATTTCAAATGACATTTTAGTTTGAAGATTTTACGTTAATTTAATATTTGGTTAAATGTGAATATTTCATTTATGTCCATAGTGAAAATGCACATTCCACGCAAATCTTTGCAACAAGTTTACACAAATGAAAAACTTTAAACTTGCTTCTTTGAACATAACACACAAACAAAAAATTCAAAGACATTAGCATATGAAACTATGCACTGCAATTTATAATACTATGATCTGATGTCTAAATTAACTTCCTGAAAATCAACTGATGTGTACAGAGATATATACGTTTACAATGCTTAAAATGGCCAACAAACTATAATATAATCTGAAAGATAAATAGAGTTTAATACCTTAGTAATTTGTACTTAGAAACAAAGGCCTTGGTGCAGTCTTGTTGTGTGCACTTGTAGGGCCTCTCTCCTGTGTGAGAGTATGAGTGAACCTTTAATTTCTCAACACTGTTAAAGGCCTTGTCACACAGTTGGCAAGGAAAGTTTTTTCTTGGTTTGGATTCACCACGCTTACGTTTCCCTGAAGGGACTTTCTGGGTATCTCTTACTTCTGACAAATCACCAGGAATGACAGTGGCCATCGCAGCCTAAACCAGGCCTTCTTGTTGGACACTTGGGAATTGCCCAACTCCACTAAATGATTTAGCTTTAGATGGCTTCTCAAGTTTCATGTGGTCGTTAAAGAAAGCAAAAGGGGACTGGAAAAAAAAATAAGAAACAACTATTTGTAACTACACTTAATTTTGAAGTTTACTTGCTATGTGATGCTTTTGATTAAAGCTTAAATAAAGTTAGGTTCAGCTGGTCTAATGTAATATATTTAGGCTCTTTTAAGCTGTTTATCACAGCTCAAAATTCACTGCTCAGATTGGACAGATCCACATGCACCCTAAATGTACACCTTTCAATTTTCTGTCAGGTTCTTGAGATGATAGCAATTTTTCAGGATCTTATTAAACCTATAAAAACTAAAATGGCTGTGCATATATTTTAGCAAATATAGTTTCAATAGTTTTCTACGGACCTGTAGCAAATCTGATGTGACATGGCTAAAAGTGAAAGCCATGACTCTTTCAGATAAAATCTGAATGCAATAACCACTTCTCCATTTTACTCAAGAGGGAAAAAACCATTGTGGAATCTAGAAGGACTGTAGAATGAAACACCACACATAGTATACTCTGAGAACTATAGCACAGCATGCATCTAAATGAACTGTGTATTTGAATGCTCCCCTACATACAAGTTCTTCTTGTCTGTGGAAAGGCAAAAAATCAGGGAGAATGTTTCTAGTCTTATCTTATGCCTTCTTTAACATCCTAGTTTTTTACATGCAGGGTTTGGGTTTGTTTTTTTTAAAATGGGCAGACATTCACATGTGCAAATCCTCTAGCTGCACTCTTAAACAGTGTATTTGGCTGTACCATTTCTTTTTTCTTTTCTCTAGTGCTTGCTGAAACAATTAAAAATGATTCAGACTGCTTAAAGTGTTTATTCCCAAGAATTATATGGAAATCATGATCTAGTTCCTAAACACTATCGCTACTATGCAGTCTTCTATCTCAAGAGGCACTTTAGTATTTCAGATATTAACATTTGGTACTACAGATAAACATGGTCACTGAATGATGGCTGCCATCGTTGAATAATTTTATCAGTATTATTTAATGATTAGCACCTTATAATGTCGGCCCGTTTTTAGTTGGTTTTAAAACTGTTTAAATTGTCTACTTATGTGTTTTTATTCGTTTATGTAAGCCACCCTGAGTATGCTTCAGCTGGGAGGGTGGAGTATAAATCTGACAAATAAATAAATAAAACCTATGAAGAAAACAGATTGGAAGCTAGATTGACAGCATGAGAGAAGACAGGCATAAGCACAAAATGCAGCATAATAGAACTTGGGACAGGTAGTTTTCAGTTTCTCTTAAAAGAATGATTACTCCAAATTCTGTAAGGATCCTTTGAAACAAATCCTGTGGTATCATGAAAACCTGGTTGTAATTCCAACACATAATTTAGCAAATTAATTTCTTTTTTTTAAAGATACTGTCTTAAAGCCAGTTATCCAAAGACAATAAAAAGACCTATATTTTCTGGGGGAGAGTCTGTCTACAGGTTTTATAGGAACCTTCAAACTAGCCCAACAGTTTCTTGTTTTTTCCAATTCCACCCCTGCCAATAAAAACATTTTGATCTCCACATTATGCCAACTGTTTTAAAGATTAACTGGATAATTAACATATAAGATACAATTAATAAGGTTAATACTTATTCTTCTTGCCTGCCTTGAGAAAAGTGGCAGTTATCTTCCTTATACAATTTTATCCACATACTAAATATTTTTTGTAACACACTGATGTAGTGATTTGAGGTATAGCCCTCTGTAGGTATCAGATTTCAGTTTCTCATTTGCTATCTGCTCCTAACTCATCCATCTGCATACAGATGCTTATCCAGGCAATCAATTCAAAGTATGCCCCAGTACATTTTAGCCTTTTTGAGAGTCAGCAAATAGCCTTGCTGAGTGTGAAACTAGTAGAGCTTTGAGGGAAGAAATTAGCAAAAATGTAAATTTCATCACTGGGAATTTACATTTTGGTAGAAAAAATAAACCTAAAATCTAAACAAAAGAGTGGTAGGGAAGGGGGTAGCATTGCTTGTATGAACGAAACATGGGAATGCTCATGTAACTCATTTTTCAATGGTATTAACAGGAGAATGCTTAGCCTGATCATTAATTAGGTCAGGAACAGGGTTCCCGCTAAGCTGAGTTAGTGTGAGCTAGCTCACTGTTTTTTAGCCTCTGGCTCACACATTTTTGCCTTGGCTCAGGAAGGATGGCTCCAGAGCAAACTAATGTATGCAGCAGCCAAATCGCTTGCTCACAACTTTCATGCCGGTAGCTCACAAAGTAGAATGTTTGCTCACAATACTCCACAGCTTAGCGGGAACATTGGTCAGGAATATGCAGACTTTTTGGCCCATGTACCAAAAAAATGCATGACTAACTGTGAAGATGCTGGTATGTCAGCAAACAAAAACAGTGGATAGGAGATAATAGGAGTTCTTGGCCAGACATGCTTGATTCAACCTAAGCCCCAGCCATTTTGTTAACCATAGTTAATACCAAGACATAATTTTCAATCAGTGTAAAACAGGTTTACAAACAGTCATTTAGCATTAAGTATGATTAACAAAAGAACTAATGCAGACAATATAGTAGAACAAGGGTGGTTGTGTTGCTCATCTCTTGAAATATGAAATATGAATCAATACAAGCCTGCATACTTAGTTCAACTATATTTCCAACAAGATAGATTCAGGTGGGTAGGGGGATTGGTCTAAGTTGGAATCCAGTGGTCTTAAAGGGGCCAATGGACTCAAACTTTGTTCATATTTACAACAGCATACAATTGCAACTGCTATGTTACCTGAGGTATGAGGGAAGGAATATCTGCAATTTCCTAATCATAACAATGATGGCTGAATATTGTACAGAGATGTGTGATATCTGGAAGGGCTAACTTCTGAGATATTTAATGTGGGATCTCCTACAAAAAATAAGCAACTTCTGAATGTTTGCTGGGCTATAAACTGACAGTCTACAAAAGTCTTAAATGAACTGGGATGCTATATCTGTTCAAACTATTAATTTCTTCATTAATTAGCAATCCAGGTAATCTCAAGCAAATCTAAACAAAAAATAGTAGATTTAATCCCTAATTTGCTATCTTAGTTATTGCTGCCAATGATGCCTGTCTAGCTAATGAAAAAGTATGACCAAAATGGGACTTAAGAAGCAGCACGCAAAAACTAATCTTACTGCAAGGTTTATTATAGGTCACTACAAGAGTGTGCAGTGCAAAACTGTGAGTTAGCAGAGGGAGAAAAATCAAATGCAAAGTTTACAAAAATGCTTCACAGGTCAGAAAAGAAAGCATAATTTTAAAGCTGTGTGATGCTTATATTGCCTCAATTTCTTAATTAAATGCATCCTCGGGACTTAAAAAGAAAAACTAACAACACTTAAAATTAATTGAAGTTTATTTTGCCTAATATGGAGCACAAGTGCTTTAAAGATTAGTTTCTCAGTATTCAACTTTATGATGGTGAACAAACTGTATTATGCACAAGCTCTAAGAAGAACCTTAAGGTGTAATTCACTCTGACTTTTCTGTTAGGAGGCAAAATTAGTTAATATGAAGGACCTACAATATTCTGATATGCCTCAAAAACCATTAAGTTGGATCCAATCAGATGTGTATGATGGGCTTTGTGTGTGTGCACGATTCCCCTTCCAGATGTAGCCCTCCTGTATTTCATGTGATGCCCCCACCTTGAGCCAAGAGGAAAAGTGTATACATATTTTAATAAATAATTTCTCAAGGGTTCCCCAAAAAACAGCTTTTCACATTGGTGGAAGGAGGCAGCAAGAAAGATGTGTTCCACAAGCAGTGTTCCCTCTAAGCTGAGTTACTGTGAACTAGCTCACAGTTTTTTAGCTTCCAGCTCACACATTTTTGTTTTAGCTCAGGAAGGCAGGCTCCAGAGCAAACTAATTTATGGAATACCCAAATCACTCGCTCACCTCTTTAATGCCAGTAGCTCACAAAGTAGAATTGTTACTCACAAGACTCCACAGCTTAGAGGGAACATTGTGGAGCCCTCCTTACACTTCTCAGGTGCCCATCAACTGTTAGTAATTTTTACATCTTCAAAGAGCCCATTTTACTATGAACCAAATGAAAAGATAAAACAAAACAAAACTGTTTAGGATAATTGTGTGAGGCTGCCCTTACGCCCTAATTAGATGTGATAGTGGCATGATTTGATCTTAAAACTGGGAGTGCAAGGGGCTGTATTAAGAAGGGGGTATTGGCAAAGCCTGGATGTGCACATGGAATATTACACATAGTCCTCCGGATCCTGGCCATTTTAATCTTTTTCTACTAGTCTTACCTGAATGTCTAAATAATGGAATCTATCATTTTTGAATATCAAGACAGATTTAATAATCTGTGGATGTACAGGCTGAGCAATGCAGACAGTGTTTGTTTTTTAACAGTGATGCTCAAATATTACAATTCTCAAAGACCAGCTGAAAAAAAAATTGAGTAACAATGCCTATTTTCTGCTCAGTATACTTTCAATTACTGACATTTATTCTTACAACTATAGAATGAATGAACGATATAACTTCACAAACTATTCAGTTCTACATTACAAAATTCTTTTATATATTTTATACCATTTTAAAAGGTGTTCATACTCAAAACAGATTTATTGTAGCCTCTGCTCAGTGCACACCTGGTGACGGATAATGCAGAAAAACCTTCAGATTTTGGTCTTAACCAGTTCCATTGACATGTCTAGGCGCAAACCAAAATCCAGAACTTCCCATTTTTGCTGATCTGAAAAACAAAGAAGAAGGGACTACACATTAGTGAAAATGTTTGGCTAGAAGCCTACAGAGAGAGAAAAAACCATGTTCAAACTATTTATAGTTAACATTTGCTAAACTAAGCAGGGATAACTAGAACAATAGCTATCATTTGGATCCTCTACATGCAGAGAACAGGGTGTAACAGCTATGCACAAAAAAGGACTAGAAACCAGTAAGCAAGTAGAGGGGAGAAAGACATAATTCTTCCCTATTGGTGCCAACAGTGTTGTTTGACAATCCACTCTTCCTCTGGGCTCATTCAGTGACACAATCCTCATCAGATTACTTGCACCACTAAGAGGAGTAGCTCTACATATAGTCTGGATTCCTGGATGGGCCCAGAAGAATATTCTGTGATGTGATTCCATTGTCTGAGAACTAGGAAGGTGAATGTCAGATCACAACAAATAACTTATTCCAAGTTTTCACTGGCCTCCCTTGTGTTTGCAAGTTACCCATCTCTCACTGATTTCCAGTATTCTGCATGTGGAAGACAGGCCACGCACTCAGCACAACAGAGTAAATATTTGTCTATTAAGAATAGCTTACCATTTTAAAAAAATTAATTCACATAAGCATACAGAACAGTTAACCAAGAAGGTGGTGGGAGCAAATATACATTTGATTCCCAATAGTGAGCTTACGCTTTGAATCAGGGAAAGATTCCACCCTACCTTTTCCAGTTCCATTCATTTCCTTACCAAAAGGGGTTTCCAATATAAAGAGAGCTACAGGGTTACTTATTTTTGCATGGAACACATAGTTCAGCTTTTAAAGGATGATTCTTAAGTGTGAATTGCATATCATTGCAAGATGGTGTTTGAACCAATGCAACAATTTTTAGCTTTTAAGATAAATCGGAATTTGAAGGGTAGACAGAAAACAATTTCAGTTTAAAGTATTTACTGCATTTATTTCTCCCACCTTTCCTCAAGCAGCTCAGAGCTGCCTACATGGTTCTCTCCTCCATTTTTTCCCTTGCAACAACTTTGTGAAGTAGGTTAAGGCTGAGAGAGAATGGCTGTCCTAAGGTCATCCTGTGAGGTTCATCACATGTGGGAATTTGAACTCAGGTGTCCCTGAGTTTTAACATTTTAACCATTATACCACATTAAAATCAGTGTTTATTGCAAATCTGCCAGATAGCTATGAGAAGTTACGCATGTTAATTTTATGGCCATTTGAGATGTGCCTTTGAATATCTCTTCAGTAAAAAAAAAATCACTTTCGTAATACAACATATAGAGCTGATAGTGTGAGTATTCTTCAGAAGTACACTGATCTTATAACCTACATACAGACCTCTGGTTCTCACACTCTTGAACCAGGATCCATTTCTAAATGCACTATATTTTTTCAGAATTCATTTCCAGCCTGCATATTTTCACCTTTCCTGGCTTCCTTCTCTCTTTTAACCCACCCACCTACCCACCCACCCACCTACCTTTTATCATCCCCCTCAGCTATGGTTATTATTTACTTCATTTCTGCCTTTCTCCACAAGGGAGGCTCAAAACAACTTAACTCCACAAGGGGGACTTTACACACTATTCTCCTCTCCATTTTATCCTCAGAACAACCTTGAAGGAGGGAAGTTAGGCTGAGTGTGTGTGACTGGCCCAAAGTCACACAGTGAACTTTTACAGCAGAGTGGCATTTGAACATGGATTTCCCAGTTAGTCCAAAAACCTAATCACTATACCAGGTTGGCTATAATATCATGGGATTTTATAGAATTCATTGAAGTTTATAAAATGTGGTCTGATAATACTGTTCGAGAGTATGTTTACTAGCTTTTATTGTAAAGACGTTTGGTCTAAATTATCTTGTAGTTATATGTAATGCATTTTATAGTTGCTGTTTGTATGTTTGGCTTAAGACCTTGGGTCAATGAAGCTAATAAATGAAATGGAAATACCACATTGGCTTTTATGGGGTGGTTGCTGTTGAACAACAGCAAGCAGCCAGGCCTGTGTGAATCATGCAAACTGTATCACAGCAAGTTGCCCAGTGGGTGCTGGAAGGCCTGGCCCCAATGAGTCCTCCCTCAAAGGCCAAAAGAGCCCTGCAAAGGGCCCTGCCTTAAACCAAGTTTTCAAAGCCAGCAATACTATTGTGGTCACCTAGCAATGGCCACTGAGGGCATCAATTTCTGAAAGCTACAGGTATTCTTTTATGATTGAGAAATAGGCTCTACTTGAACACATGAAACTGTTTGATACTGAATCAGTCCCTTGGTACATCAAGGTCAGTATTGTCTACTTAGACTGGCAGCAGCTATCCAGGATCTCAGGCAGAGGTCTTTTATATCGCCTACTACTTGATACTTTTATTTGGAGATGCCAAGGAACCTGGGACCTTCTGAATGCTAAGAAAATGCTCTACTAGTGAGCTGCAGCCCCTCCCCAATATATGCAGTAACACAAATTTGCAATACAGGCAACGGCAAACCCATTTCTCCCACTGACGTTTCCAGAGCCTCCTTACTCAGCTCATCCTATTGTTTCTCCTGGCCTCAAGAACCCCAGGTGAGAGAGCTGTAATCCCAGTCCATAATATGAGAACCACTGCTCATGGCCTTTGTATGCCACTAGCTGAGGCTACATTGCTCTGGCTGAGCTAAAAATGAACCCTTTTTATTACTCCTATAAAAAGATACCTAGATATTTGTAGGACTCTATTCTTAAAAACAGAGCACAGAGTATATAATTTATATCAAAGCCTTTTATATGATCCTGATAGCTTTTTTTAAAAGGCAAGCTTTAAGGACACACCACAAAAAGAACTCCTCATGATCAATTGAAAACTATTGCTTTTGACAACCAAGGCTTTGGGGGGGCACACAAGGTAGACTCCCCCCTCGCCTTGGTTGTATAGTAATAGTGGTAATAGTGTAGCACAGTGGACACACATAATTTTACTCTATGAAGCCTCGTACAAAATAGAAACGTTAAAAAATAGGAAAATAAAAGCAGCCATGAGGCTACCATTTCTTTTAAAATATACTATTCAAGAAACAAGACAAAAAGTGAAATAGCCAAGTTTGCTATTAACTCTAAATTATTCAGTCCACAACCACAGAATGCTGATTGACGAAAGCTATGAACTGGGGTATCTGGGAATGTGAATAAAGTTCTATCATCAGGACTTTCTGCAATAGTAATATAAACCCCCATTTTACAGCTTTAGAGATGCCTCTCTATTTATGCAGCACCCATGGTGATATATGAAACACTCCACCCAAACCATCTTAAAACTACAAAAGTAAACCACATGCCAACAGTACAGCCTCAATAGTCAACAACTCAAGTTTTTAATCCTAATAATCCAGATTTTAGTCAGATTGGTTTCTTCGCATAGTGGAGAGAATACAATTTATAAACACATGAAGACATACTGTTAAACCAAAAATCAAACCAGGGCATATAAAGGACTCAGAAGCAGAATAAATAAGTCAATAACTGTGATCAACTAAGGACAACATCTTAGGAAATCTGTTGCTTTTGACATATGGAATTATAGTTGGAAACATGATGATTTTTCTTTATGTACCAATTTAAAGTTTTAAGTAAATGACCAGATGGTACATCATATCTAAGAAACTGTATCTGATAATGGGTGCAAACAGTCCATTATGCTGTAAGTGCCACAAAGTTGTACTTATTTCCATAAAGTGGCAGGGCTGTCTGGTAGCTTGGAAGTTTTGGAATATGATCAAGAAAGTAATCAAGAAGATAATGAAGACAAATTGGGTGCTCCAATCACAGGGAGGATGGAGGTAAAAGAAATATCAGGAAATTCTCCTCCCTTTCTATAGCAATATTGTTAGACTGAGTGCTGGGGCTAGATGAATAGCTTCCTGCCCATCTAGCCATGAACTTTTCACAGTCTAGCATTGTAGTGCAATATTTCTTTAGTGCTCTACTGAGGTTCATGGCCACAGTGAGCACACAGATGCTCATGTAACCCCTAAACTGTGTGGGACACATATACATACACACACATTTTTACCTCTCCATCCCTGAACTGAATAAAATAATTTGAGGGAGGGCAAATTGTTGCATGATGTTTTATGGCATACACTCTCCACTCACAATTTTACTCCCCATTGTTGGAGACTATAAACTACAGATGCTCTTTCCCCTGCATTTTAAAGAGTACTTGGGGATAGATCAAAAGAAAAAGACTTCTATAATCCTGCCAGGATGCTTAGCTCCAAAAGCATCCTGAACTGAAAAGGAGAATATTAGAATATGTATCCTTTGCAATTAAAATCCTACCCCAGATGCTGCTCAGAGCTCAAGGGAGGGACACAAAAATGGGGGTGGGAAGGTAGCTTCCCCCACCCCAATGTTGTGTTCCCTCCCTTCATTTGACCTGAACATGCATTGACTCCAGAAGGGCAATGAGCCTATTGAATCCTTCTTTTGGAGTTTGTGGGCAACTTAGGATTTTTTTAAAGTGTTGTCTATAAACTATTATTTTTCTGCATATATATAACAAAACCTCTACCTTGTCTGGAGGTTGCCTAATTTCACTTTCCTGCTAATAGACATGGAGGCATGGAGCTATCAAGTTTGCTATTAGAAGAAATCTATTATTGTTGAATTCTGCAATATTCTTGTTCACTTTTAAGAATGAGATACCGTTCACCTATCAAGAACGGATTTAATATATTACTGCAGCAAGAATAAATTGTTTCCACATTAACTTAATGAGAAAAACAAACATCTCATGTTAAAACTGATCATATTAGAAGGAAGAAAGATGAAAATAATAAACAAGATTATAACCTTCAAACATTAATTACATTAATACTTATATGTTCAATATATTGTCACAAATTATCTTTATAAATATTTGATAAACACACCACTGTAGACATCAGCAAATCTAACACATAGTATTAAACATACAGCTTCAGTAAAAATACAGCAGTGTGGGAGTATGAGGAGGGTTTGAAGGGTTTAATCCATGTCTGTTCCCTAAGGATGGCTGAGCACCACACAGGTGCCAATATTGTTACACTGTGGTAGAGGCATGAATGACTGAGGTAGACTGTCTTAGTAGATCACAGGCTGATTAGCCAACAGCTGCCCATTTCTCATTTTACACAATTATTTACCAGGCTGGAGAACACAAGTGTTTGGATTAGCCTGCCTGCTTGGGTTAAAGAAAACTGAACAGGAGATAGAATAGGATATGAATATGTAAAAAGAAAATATTGAGCAGATGATGACAGTAAATTTGGTATTGCTACAAAAGACAGAAGGAACAGCCTTGCTGGATTGTACCATCCTTGCTCCAACAGTGGCCAGTCACTGGAAGCTCTCAAGTAGAAGTGTGATGGCCTTCCCCTATAGTTTGTCTCACCACCTGGTACTTTGAGGCATACCATCTCTGATCATGGAGCTGATAAAAGTAGCTTCTGTGGGTAGAGGTAGGATGCAGCAGACAGGAGGAGCTGAGAGAGGCTTGTTAGGTTTGGTGGAATTTGCAGCACTTCCACATTTTAGAATCGCATACTGCCCCGCTCATAAACATATACACATATACACATACTAACGAGCCTTGGACTCGGCTTTTGTGATCTGCCCTGAGCCCGCTTTGGGGAGGGCAGAATAAAAATCTCAGAAATAAATAAAATGTATATAATTATAAACAATAATGTATTATTATAAAACTGGGTAAGCCCTGCATCGTCACCAGCCACATAACAAGGGAACAAATTAAGAAGAGAACCCATACCACAGAGCAACTTTGTAACCACGCAGCCACAGTGGAACATATGGTACAACTGGAATCTTCCAGTGGTCCTGGTGATGAAATCTTACCATATATACTAGGGCTGTATACACTGTATAGAAATTGTAGCACTGGAACAGCACAGGCTTAGCACCACCTGAAGTCCCTGGTTCAAACCTTGGATGTGGTCACCCACCAGTGAGATGCTATCAGAACATAGGGGCACCTGTGAAATGCAGTCAAAACTAGTGGGGATGAGTCACAAATTTAACTTTTCTCTATCCCCCTCCATCCAGCCCCTCCTGTGTTCATTAGGATATGATCATCTCTTCTCATTGCTTATGATCCCACTTGCCCCTCTTCATATCAAGAAGGCTCATCACACCAGCAGCAATCAAGAAGATTGTGAAGTCCACTGGAATATCTTCTAGGTCTCCCTTTTAGCAAGTATCTCTCATCCTCAAGAAAACAGAGGTGAGTAATAAGTGAAGACAAAGAATGAGCTCAGGAAGGAATACATGGTTCCCCTTCCCCCATTTTAGCCTAACAAGAACATTGGGAGATAGATTACGCTAAGAGAAAGTGACTGACACAAGGCCTCCCAGTAAACTTCATGGCAGAGTAGGTGATTTGAACCCAGGTTTTCTTAGTCATCGTCTAACACTCTAACCACTAAACAACACTAGTTCTCTAAGGAACCTTATCTGCCAATCATCATTAGCACACAGATTCAGCTGTAAAACAGTCCAAACTTTTATTAAACAGCATTAGGAATGGAATTCTGTAAGAAAAACATATTAATAGGGTTGCCAGTCTTCTTGTTTTGGCAGCACTCCTGTGCTTTTGAAAGCTCTTTGACAGACAGGAGAATAAGAAGCATAACTTTCCTTATCACTGCATATTAGGGCTGGCTTTACTGGATACTTGTCTATAAAGGGTTGGAAGGGTAAAGAAACCCTGCAACAACAAGAAAGGTGGCAACCCTGCATAGGAACACCTGGATGTACAATGGTAACTGCAACTGTTGGTCTTGCTGTAAGCCTTGCCCATGTTCTGCATTGCACTGGAAGTGGGAAAATCCTTGCTTCTGCACCAGTTGGAAGGTTGCCTGTGAACAGTCAAGGGAGACACAGGGACAGTAATGAGTAATAGTGAGCAGCTGCAAGAAAGAGCAACTAGGCTCAGACCCTCAGCTGGTAGTAAAAATCAAATGAATGAGCAAGTGGTACTGCCTAAGCACTCTTCCAGTTCTCATACCTTATCTCCCTCTTCCCTTGGGGTTTCCCTCACTTTCACACGTAGTCTGAAATAATACTTACTTCTCCATTGTAGGGAGTAGCAATGGAATTCTGCCTGTAATTTATGATGCTCCATGTGTCCAGGCTGTAATCCTACAAGAAAAAACAAAGGAGTCATGAGGATCTGGCTAGCAGCAACAATGGTTGGTGTGAATGTTGCTCACCCACAAAGGTGGCTGTGCTTCCTGTAGTCTTTACCAATGGCTGGTAGAAGCTTACCTGTATATGATGTTTCTTGGGCTACTGTCTCCCTCCCCTTTTCTACAGAGCATACTTACTTTGTGCCCCTGTGTGGGAGACATTGCTAGCAGCTGCTGAAGAAGGGCTGTTAAACTCATATTGCAGGGGAGATATGGGAGACACTGGCTGAAGTCAAACTTGGAAACATGAAACTGCTTTTCCTGTTTATTTGTATGGTAAAACTATGTTTACCTGCATTGCCCTGCATCCCAGGTTGGAACAGAAATTTCTGTTGGCTTGTGTCTTGAAGTGTAATACCTGTAATGGTTCTGAGAAGATAGGTGTTAATAAGGTCTTCCTATATTTGTATTATATTGTTTTAATTCCCTTGTTCTCTAGTTTTATAATCAAGTTTTACTGCATTATTTGTTGTCTATAGTATATGGGTAATTTTTGCATTTCCCCCCTAATTCTGTAATCCTCTTGAGCCTCAATGAGAAAGGAGAATGAAGTAAATAAAAATAGTCACCAGCCTTGGCTGTTTCATCAAAGCAAGGAGTTGAACTTGACACAACAATAAGAACAAATCTTTATTTTTTTTTTCCAACCATGAACCAGAATAAACTCCCTCCCTCATCAGGTTCCCAGTTCAGAGTAAAGGTTTTGAAAAGATCTCTTTTGATGACATACTCACTGGGTCCCCTAGAAACAGAATAAGCACATGAACTAATGCTGTTAACTGGAAGGATTTATATGTAAATTTGGGGTTGTCTGCTTGAGCTTCTTCTCTGCCTCCTCCAAGGATCGGACTTGGGAAGCATCAGGCAGGAATCAGACTGGAGGCCTGCTTCCTCTTTGAGATAAAACCACTGAAGAAGACTGTAAAGCCTATTGGGAGAGACACCATTGCTGTGCACTGCAGAAGTGCTCAGCCAGCTCTGTAACTGGGTGTAAAAGTAAGCTGCTGCTGACTTGAATGGGAATGTTTTCTTTCCAACCTTTATACAAAATTTTTCCATACTGAGAGACTCAGATAGGGCTGCCAGCTCCAGGTTGGGAAATACCTGGACGTTCTGGGTGTGAAGCCTAGAGAGGGGAAGGTTTCAGGAGAGGAGGGACCTCATCAGGATGTAATGCCATACAATCCACCCTCCAAAGCAGCCATTTTCCCCAGGGGAACTGATCTTGGTAATCTGGAGATCAACTGTAATAGAAGGAGATCTCCAGGTGCTGCCTGGAGGTTATCAACCCTAGGCTTAGAAAATATTTAGGTGTGAACTGAATCAAGTGGCTCAGGTTTCTTTGTTGGTGCCATCAACTCAAGGAAGCATAAATACCCATTTTGACATTTAAAATTCATACTGTTACCAATGAGGGAATTTTGGAAGATGTTTAGTTTGTGTGAATAAACAGAAACTTCAGACCACTGTAACAGTGAAAGCAAAACTATGCAATTCAACTCTATACCAAAGGCCTTCATCAAGGTCTGTTTAATGTTGTTTCCCTAGTTTTATTATTCTTATATAGCACTATATTATGTTCAGCAGTTAATTAACTACAACAACAGTAACTGAACCCCTTCTTTCCCCACTTATTTAAAACTATTTGGTTGCTTCTTCCTATTTACATGTCTCTCTAATACTAAAGAGTACACTGGGGAAACAATGAGAGCTACACAACTTACCAGTTGTGGTTTTGCTTCATTCATGCCTGCAGGTATAATAACATAAGAAAAGCCCTCCTGAATCAGACCTGTGGCCCATAAGTCCAGCAGCCTGTCTCGCACAGAGGCCAACCAGATACACTGTAGATCCAACAATAGGGCATAGAGGCTGGGGTCTTACCGGCACTGGTATTCAGAGGTCAACCGCCTCTGAATGCAGTGGTTCCCTTTAGTTTCCATGGCTAGCAATCACTAACAAAACTATTCTCCATGAATCGATCTAATCCCCTTTTAAAGCCATCTATGCCTGTGGCTATTAACTACATCCTTTGGCAGTGAATTCCACACATTTTAATCACTTGTTGAGTAAAGTATTTCTTTTTGTCTATCCTGAATCTACTGCCATCAAGTGCGCTGGATCCCCCAAGTTCTACTATTTTGGGAGACAAAGTTCTCTTGATCCACTCTCTGTACTCTGCATGTATTGAAACCTCTATCATGTCCCCACTTAGTCATCTGTTGTCAAAACTGAAAAGTCACAGGCTCTTCAGCCTTTCCTCATAGGAAAGATACTCCAATGTCTTAATCATCTTTTTTGCCCTCGTCTGTATTTTTTCCAGCTTTGCAATGCCCTTTTCAATTTGTGGGACAAGATTAAAAAATCTGACATAGTATCATTTTTCTGAAGTATTTTTCAGAAAGTGGCTGTGACACAGTGAATGCTTTTGCAGATCGAAACTGCTTGGAAATTGGATTTGGCCAACTTTGTAACATCATAAAAACCTTAAGCTACCAATCAGAACAGGTTATCGCATCAAAACAGACATATTCTTCATAAAAAAACCCATACATTTTGCCACTTTACCTGATACCAACATTAGGTCTGGCCCACAGACTACCAGGACTGCACATATTATTCCAAGTGAGGCTGCACCACAGATCTATACAGGGGCATTATAATATGGCTGTTTTATTTTCAGTTCCTAATAATCCCCAGCATAGAGTTTGCCATTTTCACCACTGCGGCACTCTGAGTTGAGATTGTTGTTGAGCTATGATTCCACCAAGTTCAGACACCATTAGTGGGCTGGGATTTTTTGTTGCAGTATATACCCCTGTGCACTTACCTAAATTGGACTTCATTTGCCATATTGTTGCCCCCGTCACCCAGTTTGCAGAAATCCTCCTGGAGCTCTTCACAGTTGGACTTGGCTTTCACCATCCTAAATAATTTTGTGCCATCTACAAACTTGGCCACTACATTGTCTACCCCCAGTTCCAGATCACCGACAAACAAATTAAATAGCACCAACCCCAATACCATACCTTCTGGAATACCCCTGCTTACTTCCCTCCATTGAAAAGACTTTTCATTTATTCCTACCTCTTTTTCCTTTTGCTTATTATTATTATTTACTTAGGATATTTCTGTGCTGCCTCTGCAGAGTCCTGCTCAAGGTGGCTTACAATTAAATTGCATCACAATTTTAAAAACAAGTCCTTATAAGCAAGCAGCATTAAAGCTATCCACAAAACAGAAGCAGACCATTAAAAAGCTGACAGGATAAAACTTCTAATTAAAAAACGAGGTTAAAAGATTAGTTTTGGCCTCGTGCCTAAAAGAAAGTAAAGTAGGTGCCAGGCAAGCCTCAAGGGGGAAGGCAACATGCTACCTCAGAAAATGCCGGTAGTCTAGTTGCCACTCACCTCACAGAAAGCAGGGCTTGAGAGGCATATTTTAGCTGGTCGCTGAAATAGTATGGGAGGAGACAGTCCTTCAGGTATCCTGGTCCCAAGTCCTTAGGAACTTACAGGTAAGAACCAGTACTTTGAATTGTGCCCAGGAACAGATGGGAAAGCAGTGCAGATCTTCTTGCATGGGGGTGATATGATCCATGTAACCTACCCTTGAAAATAGCCTAGTAACCACATTTTGGACAAACTAAAGTTTCTGAACCATTTTCAAATGCAGCCTCATACAGAGTGCATTACAGTAATACTTGGATGAGATCAGAGCATGGATCACTATGGCCAAAACATGGTTTTCAAGGACTGGCCATAGCTGGCAAACCAAATGCTACATGCCACAGAGAAGACCTAAGCCTCCAGCCATAAACCAAGATCCAGTAGCATCCCAAGCTACAAACCTGCTATGAACAAGGCTTACTCTGCATTCTCCAAGCAGCTTCAACAAATAGCTTGAACAACAGCACACCAGTCTTGTCTGAACTGAGATTCAGTTTATTGGACCTCATCCATCTCATTACCATTTCTAGACACCTATTTATTTAAAATTTAATGCTGCCTTTCCACCCAATCAGGGTCCACAAGGCAGCAAACATAAAAACATTTAACTAATAAAAATACAGTTAAAATATAAAATTCAATTAAAAATTTAACACTAGAAGGGGGAGGGGAAAGATCCATTACTGAGAGCCTGCCAGACAAAACAAAGAAGTCTTCATCTGCTAGTGAAAGACACCAATAGCGTGAGACTGATTAATCTCCCTGGGGAGGAGGTTCCAAAATTTTGGTGCCATGACAAAGAAGACCCTTTTTCAGGTCTAGCTTCAGATAGTGGGGGCAACCAAAGCGAGAGAATGACTGGAGTGAGCAGGTAGGTTTGTATGGGAGGAGGAAAGCCTCAAGGTATGTTAGTCCTAGTCCATACAGAGCTTTAAAGGTCAATACCATCACCTTGAATGGATCCCAGAAGCAAACTAGAAACCTGTGTAGGTGGGCCAAGGCTGAAGAGTTATAGTCCCTGTGACCCACTCGAGTCAACAGTCTGGCCACATCATTCTGTACCCCTGGACAGTCTTCAAGGGCAGCCCCACATAGTGTGCACTGCAGTAGTCTAATCTATATGTTAACAGGGCATGCACCACAGTGGCAAGATCTTCTCTGTCCAGGAAGGGCCATGGCTGGCTCACCAGCTGGCTACTGCTGCCACCTGTTTATCCAACAGGAGGCCCAGGTCCAGTAGCACCCCCAAAATTACAAATCTGTTCCTTTAAGAGAAGTGCAACCCCATCTCCCAGATAGACTTCCCCCCCTCCCCAGAGCACCTCTATATTTATGACTTCCACAGACCACCTGGCTTAGCTGTTAAGGAAAAATAGAACTGGGTGTCATTTGTATTCCGATGGCACTTCAATCCAAATCCTTGGATGAACACTCCCAGCAATTGCATATAGATGTAAAATATTATGGGGTACAAGATGGAACACTGTGCCCCCCCAGCATAACTGTCACAGGAGCAGCAGTCCTCCACCACCATCAGTGCAAAACCACTGAAGCTCAATGCCCCCCTCCTTCCAGCCCAGCCAGCCTCCCTAGAAAAACACCATGGTCAATGGTATCTCAAAGACACTGAGCTGTCTAGGAGAATCATCACTGATACACTTCTCCTATCACCTTCATGGTGAAGGTCATCATTCAAGGCAACCAAGGCTGCTCCTATCACCTTCATGGTGAAGGTCATCAGCCAAGGCAACCAAGGCTGTTTCCCTCCCAAAGCCAGGCCTGAATCCAGATTGAAATGGGTATAGACAATCCACCTCCTCCAATACCCCCTGAAGCTGTGTAGCCACCACCCAATGGAACACCTTGACCAAGAATGTAATATTAGCCACTTTGTGGTAGCTGTTCAGGTTGTTTCAGTCCAGGGATGCCTTCTTCAGGATGCCTTCTTCACAACCATCTCTTTCAAAACTGTCAGAACTACACCCTTCTGGCAGAGAGGAATTATTATCTCCTGGATCCAGTCAACCAACCCAGTCCGGCATAATACTATTAGCCATGAGGGGAAAGATTAGATGTGGGAGCCACACACTTCGAAGGACCCTGTCCCCTTCATTGTCCACTTCATCAGCTCTCACCAACTGAAAGTCATCCATATAACTAGGACCAGACTGTACTCCAACAGCACCCTGAGATTAAGCCAGTCCAACTGGGATGTTTAAATCATGGTACATGCAACTAAAATTGCATTGCAAAAGAATCACAGGAAACTTAACCAGTTTTTACTCCACAGAACACATCCTCTTCTCTCATTACTGCTAAGCTTACACAGGAGTCTTTGGTGAGGTACTTTGGTGAGGTGCCTTTTGAAAGACCAAATATTTAATGCCTACTGGGTCATCATTACCAACATGTTTGTTCACTTTCTCAAAGAACTCCAAAAGGTTGGTTGCAAAGAAAAGGTTGCAAACTTTCCTTTGCAAAAGCCATGTTGATTTCTCATTTACCTACGTGCCTAATAATTATATCTCTGATTACAGTTTCTACTGAGTTACCTGGAACAGACATTAAGCTAACTGGCTTGTAATTTTCAGGTTCTCCTCTGGACCCCTTTCTAAAAGTTGGTTTAACACAGGGGTGGCCAAACTTGCTTAATGTAAGAGCCACATAGAATGATAGTCAGATGTTTGAGAGCTGCAAGACATGAACAAATATTACACATTTTTACTGGGAAATATGTAAATTTGCTTTTTATTAACATTAAATGAGACTGCCAAAATAATATCAAAAGCGGTAAAAGCAGATATTGATAATAATATTTATTTGTCCAATGATATTTATTTGCTAATTATATTTAGCTTCCCAAGCTGCCCTGCTGGGAGCCGCACAATATGTGGGAAAGAGCCGCATGCGGCTCTTGAGCCACAGTTTGGCCACCCCTGCTCTAACATTTGCTACTCTTCAGTCTTCTGGTACAACAGCTGATTATAGTGACAAGTTACATAAACTGGTTAGTAGAGCAAGCATTTTATATTTGAGTTCCCCCTAAGAACCCTCAAGTGAATGCCATCAGGACCTTGAGACTGATTGGCTTTTCATTTCTCCAACAGGTCTAGAACGTCATCTCTTGTTATCACAATTTGACTCAGTTCTTTAGACATCCTTCTTGAAAATAGTTGCTCTAGTCTGGGTATATGCCCCACACTTTGCACAGTGAACACAGATGCAGTGAATTCCTTTAGCTGCTCTACCAAGATCCATCTTCCTTTAGCAATCCTTTTATTCCTTGGTCAGCCAAGGACAGAACTCCCTACATGGCTGGTTTCCTGCTCCAGGTATATTTAAAGAAATGCTTTTTAGATGCATTCTTTCAGACTTGGCAGTACCTTTCCTAATCTGAGGGATGCATTCTATCTAAGCTTCAATTAGTGCGGTTTTAAAAAGCATTCAAGCATCTTCTAGGAATCTGAGTCTCTTGAATTTCCCTTTCAGGTTCATACTTAGCCCCTTCATTTTTGTAAAATCCTCTTTTGAAATCAAATGTTATTGTTTTGGACTTCAGGAGTAACTTTCCATTGACATGAATGCTGAACGTAATAGCACTGAGGTCACTGTTCCCAACTGGTGCAACAACATCTATATCTTGCGCCAGGTCTCCAGTCCTACTCAGAACCATGTCCAAGATCACTACCCCTCTGTTTGGCACTGTGACCTACAGTTCCAGGGCATAGTCATTTATGATGTCCAGGAACATCATTTTTACAGCATGATTCAAACACCTGGTTATCCAGTCAATGTGATGGTAGGTGAAGTCACCCAATATCATATCTGCTTTAGTCACCTTTATTTCCATCTTGAGATCAGCCTGAAAGGTTTGCTCAGGTACACTCCCACTTTTAAGCAAGTCTTATGGCCTAATATCTCTATCCATAATGATTCTGTCAGGGAGTTCATTCCCCTAATATTTTCTAGTTTATTTATTTCTGTTGTGTTTGCAACAGAAAGCTGCTGGACCAGCCTTTTCCAAGATATTGTCTTGCAAAGAGAACTGGAGAGCTATGGGACTTGAAATATATGTTTACAAATATGCATGGTGAACATGGCAGAGAAATGGAAAAACACCTGAATCCTGTCTTGCCCCAAAATAAACACCCCCAGCTACTTCATGCCAGTGGGTAGCAAGACTGATTTCTTTCTCCTTCACTTTACCCTTCAGTCACCACTCAAGCAGTTGGGCTGTACCCAGTACCTAATCACACAATCCATTAAAACCCATCAATTCTAATTTAAGCAAGCATCTCCTAACCATCAGTTATCTTTTGTTATTATGCTACAGAAAAGCCTAGAGAAAAAGTCATTTTGAGTTTCTGAAGGAGATTCTTGCAACAAAATAATAAAATTGAGGGTGTTTTATAGCTGTTCCATTTCCATGGTATTACCAATGGCTGGCGTTAATGCTACTTGAAGTAGAAACTGAAATTGGTTCCTGGTTCCTAGTTCTTCATTTGATTAAAAGGTACAGATTACCCCACCTTATTTTAGGTTGTCGCTGGGACAAATCACAAGCCACAATTGATGCCATAAAGCAGCCTACCTTTATTACAAACTAGTTTCTAGTACCTAGGGAAAGTTCTGTTTTACAAAGCCAGTCTTCAATTGCTTAATGAACAGCAAAACCCACATTACTATAATTAAGATGGAGGAATTTCATAATAGATGAAGTTTTTAAAAATCCAGGAATTTACATGACTGTGCTTGATATAAAGAATAGTGTAGAAACTGTTTCTTGGTTTCAAGAAAGTCGATTAGAGACAGCTTAATAATAACTGTCACAAATATTTTCAAATTAACACTTTAATGTCCAAATTTGGAGCATTATTTTAATACCTGAACAGCAATAAAATCTACAAGATATATTATTGACAGTGGAGTGGCATAGGAATCCCAACTTTTAAAAAGCTTAGAAATTCAAGCTAATTGAATCTAAGCTTTCAGTATCATATTATACAAAGATATTCCCATACACAGAAAACAGAATACTGTGACTGTTCCCTCTATTTAGAAATATGGAGGGCATCCTTAATGGATGGTTAGAACAAAGGACAAGAGAATACACAACTTCCCTTGGTCACTGGCAAGAGGCACCCTTCACCTTCTCCTACAGCAGTTCAAATACTTCCAAAATTAGCTGGTAACTAGTCAACAAAAGAACATTACAGAAAAACAACTTTAAAGGAAGGGTGAGGTCAGCATCTTTATGTATTACACATTATGAAAGTTTAAGCACATGTCCATGCTGTTAACTTGCAAATACCTTCAGCTATAGTATACAAGGCTAAAACTACATTTGTGCTGAAACTTTACTCTCTTGAGAATCATAATAAATGTGAACCAATTCTCAGAGACATCTACTTAATAATGGATAGTTTTCTGCTTTCAATCAAAGGCCATGAATAAGGAGTCAGATTGCCTGAAACCAGATGTTTCTGAATACATATGCAAAGTGTCCCAGTATGCACCATGACTTCTGTTTAGAGCTTGAGTAACAGGAAAACAAGTTGATCTCTTGGTGTAGAGGTTAAAAGAGGCAGGCTCTAATGTGGAGAACCGGGCTTGATTCCTACTCTTCCACATGAAGCCTGCTGGGTGACCTTGGGCCAGTTACAGTTTTCTCAGAGGTCTCTCAGCCCCACCTACCTCACAAGGGGACTGTTGTGGGAAGAGAAAGGGAAGGAGATTGTAAGCCGCTTTGAGACCCTTCGGGTAGAGAAAAGTGGGGCATAAAAACCAACTTTTCTTCTTCTTGAGCCCTATAAAAAGCAGTGTTTATTCTGGGCATGATAGTGGGTCAGTTCTTAACCTGACATTGTCTTTATGAAAAGTACACAGATAGCATAGGCAATCCCCCGAAGAAGAGAACCCTCAGGTTCAGAATTTTTAGAGGTATCTTGGGCAGAGGCTTTAATGGTTGCTGAGTTAAAGCATGAAGAACAAACAGTCTTCATGAATGAAAGTGATGAACCATAGGAGGCTTCATTATGATGCTCCTTGCAAAAACTACTTGATGCAAGAGTGCCTGGAACAGTGATACCATCCACAGCCATCACCAAAACTGCTGTCTGTCTGCATAAGGTGTTGGTACAAAAAAGAAAATCTGAAATACAGAGGGTGATGAATGTTTCACATGTGCTCTTCTTCACAGCACATAAGAACATAAGAGAAGCCAATGTTGGATCAGGCCAATGGCCCATCTAGTCTAACACTCTGTCACACAGTGGCCAAAAATACCAGGTGCCATCAGGAGGTCCACCAGTGGGGCCAGACACTAGAAGCTCTCCCACTGTTGCCCCCCCCAGCACCAAGAATACAGTGCATCACTTGCCCCAGCCTGAGAGTTCCTATCTATACCTTGTGGCTAATAGCCACTGATGGACTTTTGCTCCATATCTATATATCTAATAGTCAAGTGGCCCCGTGAATGTGGATCGCTAAATCCGAGCTCCGGGGCCACCTGGGGGGCAGGGGGAGGTTTGTGCACTCTTGGGGCAGTCCCCAG
>NW_015168662.1:1000223-1028300 GCF_001447785.1 Gekko japonicus | reverse complement strand
AGCGTCCCCGGTCCTTCAGCGTCCTGATACGGCCGGCAGGCGGGAAAGGTGTCGGGGGCCCCCTGAGGCAGCGAGCGCGCAATCCATTCCTGGAGGAAGAGCCGCCGCTGCCCTGACGAGGCGGAGGGGGCGATGCTGGTGGAGGGAGGAGGAGGGGGAGGGCCGTGCCGCGCTCGCCCGCTGGGTCTTCCTCCACCGACAGGGAGGGGGAGGAGGACGACGCGCATTCCCGACAGCCGCCGCTGCCACCGGCCTCCCCAGTTCAGCCCTGACCTCGCCGAGCAGTGTCTCCCCCCCGCCGCTGCTGGTACGGGGCTGCCCGGTTGAGCCCCAACCTCGCCGTGCAGTGCCCCCCCGCGAGTATCGCGGGTCTCCCTTCTTGTGCTTATCTAATTCCCTCTTGAAGCTGTCCATGCTTGTAGCCGCTGCCACCTCCTGTGGCAGTGAATTCCATGTGTTAATCACTCTTTGGGTGAAGAGGTACTTCCTTTGATCTGTTCTAACCCAACTGCTCAGCAATTTCATTGAGTGTCCACGAGTTCTTGTATTGTGAGAAAGGGAGAAAAGTACTTCTTTCTCAACCTGCTCTATCCCATGCATAATCTTATAACCCTCGATCATGTCACCCCTCAGATGTTGTTTCTCCAAGCTAAAGAGCCCCAAGCATTTTAAACTTCTTCATAGGTGCAGGCTCTCTGTACATCTTGACTGTCTATATCTGTGACCACTTCTGAAAAGCTTTCTGACCTTAGTAGCTGCCAGTCAGTCTTCCCAGGATCAGATAAACCATGCTGGGTATTAATAAAGAAACAATCTTGCTCTGTAGATCTCACACTGAGAGCTCCACTAGGTCAACATCTACATGGAGGTGGGTGTCACATAGATCAACTCTGCTGTTTACCATATCAGTTTCTGGAGAACACTAGCTATAAGAGGAACCAGATGTAAGGTATGGTGCTACTACAGCATCAGTTGGCTCTGCCTTGGAGCACTTGAACCACAGTATGAACCCACCTGTGCATGTTCTGGGGCAATGTGAAAAGATCCATCCATGGGAACCGTAAAGGCTATGATCTCTGAGTAAATGAAAAGTTTTAGAGACCATTCTCCTGAAACTACGTTCTGTCCACTCATCCTGTCAGCTTGGATGCTTCTGGTCCCACTTACATGCTTTGCCATCACTGCTGCAAGGTGCATTTCTGCCCAGAGTGTTAGCAGATTCACTTCCTTCTGAACAAATGCTGATCTAATTCCTCCCCTTCCCAGCTGATGTGTGCCTTTGCCATAACATTATCCATAAGTATGCACATATGGAGGTGGAATCATAGAAAAGCTGGATGAGTTACCCACAGCTCTAGCCAACTGATGCTATCTTTACTCTCCAATTGATCCCAGCAGCCACGAGTATACACCTGCTGGCTGTGCACTTTCCAGCTTTAAAAAAATGGCCTATCACCAATCTTATGCCCCTAATCCTCTCTCTTGTTATTTAACATCTACATGCACCCCCTCACTCAGTTAGTCCAGGGGTTTGGGCTGGGTTGTCATCAGTATGCAGATGACACCCAGCTCTATCTGCTGATGGATGGATGGAGGCTGCCCCAGAAAATTTGGACAGGGTGTAGAAGCTGTGACCGGATGGTTGCAGCAGAGCCGGCTGAAACTGAATCCAATGAAGACAGAGGTCCTGCATCTGAGTTGGGGAGGACTAGAGTTGGGGATCAGGCTCCCAGTCTTCAGTGGGGCACAAGAGGTGCCAGTGCCGCAGATAAGGAGTCTCAGAGTGATACTGGATCCTTCACTTACCATGGAGGCCCAAGTCACTTTGGCTGCCAGATCTGCCTTTTACCATTTTTGGCAGGCCAGGCAGTTGGTTCCCTATCTCACTCCCTGGGACTTAGCTGCAGCAATCCATGCAATGGTCACTTCCAGGCTGGATTACTGTAACTCGCTCTACGCAGGACTACCCTTGGGCCTGATCCAGAAATTGCAGCTGGTACAGAACACAGCAGCATGCCTGCTGACAGCAACACCTCTGCCGGGGCATATTCAGCTGGTTTTGTGCCAACAGCACTGGCTGCTGATCAAATACCGGATTCGTTTCAAGGTTATGGTTTTGACCTTTAAAGCCCTATACAGCTTGGGACCATCATACCTATGGGACTGCCTCTCCCTATATGAGCCCTGGAGAGCTTTATGCTCTTCTGATCAACACCTCCTGGTGATCCCTGGCCTGAGGGATGTCTGCTTAGCCTCAACCAGGGCAAGCATGTTCAACCATTCTGGCCTTCCCTGTTTATGGCCCCTCTCCCAGTGCCTGCTGACAGATAATATTATTGAGCACTGGAGCATATATATTCACCTGATATGAGACATGGGGTATGATGACACTGTTTACCGTGCCATTGGTTGTTTTGTGGTAAGCCGCCCTGAGCCCACGAGTGGGGTAGGGTGGGGTATAAATTGAATAAATAAATAATCCAAAATATTCTCCTTAAACAGGTGAGCATCAATGGTCAACCACCTCATGGTGCATATGAGGTTACAGTCGTTTGTAACTATGGTCCGTAACCGCAGGTGGTGTTTTGTTGCCATGTCATACCGAAAGTGTCTACTTCAAGGGTCTTGATTTGAATGACACTGCATCCATGCAAGAAATCAAACCTTGTAGTGATGTGCTGAATATCAATTCATGGTCTTGGAGTACAGTACCAGAGATAAAGTTCTCCTCAGTTTCTCTCCTTCCTCTCTGCAGGTAGAAGGAACTAGATTGACCCAAGATTTTCAAGCCATTATCATAGTTAATGAACTCCAGCCGTGAAAGCCTTCAACAACACATTATAATAGTGTTAAGAGGCTTTTCTTATTTATTAAGCAGCCATGGTCCTTCAGACCCTGATGTCTTTGTTTGCATTGTTCCTGAAAAGTGATCTCATGAGGTCATCCAGCTGCAGGTGTACATGAATCCCTCTATCCTAGGAACAGCTACCAATGCAGCCATCACTGTGGTGAATGTTGTGAGAGTGGAAGATAAATTTAATGGTAAAGCTTGGAACTGTTAACTTATTCTGGCACATAACTGGAACAATTTCCAATGTGACTGGACTATCACAGCATGGAGACAGGCTTCCATCCAATAAAAACATTAGATTTATCAAGAAAGTTCCTTCTGCATGAGATTGAAGGTGATGTCCTGATACATTTGAGTACTTCCTCCCATAAGCCCCGAAGGCTAGAAATATGCGGAGCTTTCCATCTCCAAAGGGATGGAAAAGATCAGTTCAGAGATTTCCTCAGCTGTCAAATGACTCCACAATGTACTTGATGTCTGTCTTGTGTAGGAAAAAAGTCACTCTGCTCTTTGAGTAGAACTGAAGCACAATTTAGAAACTGAGGACACTAGTGAAAAAAAGACGATAGCAAGTTAACATAGGAAAAAGAGAGAGAGTCTCACCAGAACAGATTAAGGCTGAATAAGGGTGGGGGCTAGAGAACTCTGATTTACTTCAGGTAGGTCTCCTGAAATAACTTCTGATCTTTCAGAGCACTCTCTGAATAAAATAAAAAAGGAGGAGAAGAAATCAGAATGTTATTCCTCTGTATAAAGGTCTTTTTATGCTTGGTCTCGGACAGGATGTGCTTCAGCATATTCCCAAAATCTTTACATCTCAAGAAGAAAGATGTAGCCAGATAACACAGGATAAGGCCAGTTTTTAAGTCACAGATTATAGTGGCTCTAGACGTATATTTCACTGAAGTCAAGCAATCACTATAGAAGTAAATGCTTCTATGAATATAGCTTATCTCCTTTCCACTGAACCACCATTTAGCAGCTTGTACACCCACATCATTTAGGTCTGGGACATGAAGTTTGAAATGACAAAGAGTGTTGCTTCTGCAGTGCAAGTTTACTTTTGTAAATTCATTGGCTCCCTCAATTAACCTTCCCCGTCTTTCAGAACCACTATTCCTAATACCACTGCCACTACTAGGTATCCATAGTGCATATATAGTGCACATGAAGTGGTGCTCTTCTTCTTCAGTTATTTCCACTTCCTCCTTATCTGAAATTATCAGTCCTCCAAATCATGAGAATAACCCCATCTAAGTTAGTACGCATGACTTTTAAAAAAGTAATCTTAGGCTGCGGTCACACGGAGCAGTAGCCATGCTGCTGTGACGGAAGATAGGCGGTTTTTCCGGCCGCAATCTCACCGCCACATCTGGGAAGCGTAGAGCTCCTGTGGCAAACCCGAGGCTTCCCTCCGAAGATGCGTGGTTAAAAACTAGTACCTCGGAGGTACTAGTTTCCGGAAACCGCGGGGCAAGGGCGGGCGTCTGATTGCATTTCCGGTAGCATCCGGTGCCCGCCCATGCCCCATTGCAAAAAGGGTTGTTGTTGTTTTTTGAAGTCTCCAGGGATGCACACAAGCACCCAACGGGGCATGCACATACTTCAGGTTAAAAAACAACAACACACAACCCCGTTTGCCGTGCCGCGCCGCTTCTTTGGCACGTCGTGTGATCGGCACCTCCCCCCTAACCACGGGACCTCGACGGGACCGCGAGGGGATGCCTGATCGCGCAGTCACACGTTATTCTGCTGCGGGGCAAACAGCCACGCCTCCCCCCCCCCGCGATATCCGGCCCGTGTGACCGGGGCCTTAATTATATATCAATTGTATTTTAAATGTCTATAATGTTGTAAATCTCCCATAGTCTGCTCGCAGGGTGGGCAATTCGTAAGAAATAATGATAATGGTAATGATACTGATAATAATAATAATAATCTGTAAGGTTTTCATGCTTTGCTAAAAGTAGAGTATCATGTTTTTACATGGCCAGTATTAAGTTTGTGAGCAAAGGTAAAGACCAATCTACCCTGAAAAACATCTAGAACAAAAAACATGTGACCTGCTCCTTTACTTTTAGGGGGGAAACTCTTTGGCACATCTGGGAGTTTTGAGAGCCTTAGGTGGCTCAGAGAGTTCTAAACCCTTTCATTGCCTTAATAAGCCCTTCTGAAGAAAAAAGGCATCGATAGTGCACATGAGGTGGTGCTCTTCTTCATCAGTTATTCCCACTTCCTCCTTATCTGAAAGTAATTTAACAGTCCTCCAAATCAATTGAGAATAACCCCATCTAAGTGAGTACACATGGCTATAGTAGACTAGGCTTTCCTAGACCGTGATGCTTTCCTTGATGCTTTCGCTGGCCAGGATGGTTTTGCTGCTCCCTACTGGCCTTGACTAGTAACTCTGGCCAAGATCATTTAAAAAGGCACACTGAGCCTCATTGGCTCCTTTGGAAGAGAGGATAGATTTGGAAGGACTGTGCCTTAAGCAATTACTCTCTCTAGAGTTGTGATGCCTGCTTTAGTAGCATTCTAGCAACCAGCTCTTGCACTATAGTTCTTTTACCATATCCTGAAGCCAAAGCAGAAGCCTTGAACTGGACCAAGTTGCTTGTTGGTCCCTAGAAGAGAATGGATGTACTGCTATTTTTGTGCCACCGTCAGGTAATACAGTGAAGACTTTCTTCATCCTCAAAGTCTTAGGCTGGCAGCATGCAGCAAATATTGTTGCTCTGGAACCTGGCCAACATGCACTTGATTCCTAGCAGTATGATACTTAATTCTTCAGTGGATGAAGTATCAGCCCTCTCCAGTATCTCTTCTGAGAATCAATCCTCTGCCACCATCTTTGCTGAGACAGCTGGCCTTTGTAATCCCAGTGGAAGAATAGCAGTTTTTCCCCCTCTCAAACTCAGAAAAACTATAGTGCAACCTATATCAACGGCATCAATGTATATCTACTAGCTTGGCATTCAGCGCAGAAATGCCATGAGAGAAGGCCTTTAAAATCAAGGCCTAGAATATCTTTTCCTATTTCACTCCCTTTTTATTTTGCAACATTTAGCCTGAGGAAGAGTTCTGGCAAATTCAAAAGCTTGCACACACTTGTACCACCCATGTACTCTGCTGTGACATTTATAGCAGCTTTAACTGCTACACTGAACCATGTTGCTGGGAGGCTTCCCTGGCTTTTCCCTAATCTTTCCCAAACTTGCTTTGTTCCAAAGGTTTTCTAGGTCCTTTCCACGTGGCAACCATTTCCCCACAGCGACCCTTTCCTTCCCCACCACAATTTTTTTCCAAATAAGCAAGTGAATATCATGATATGATAGTATAATAATATGTGTAACAGGTTCTCTGAATTCCCAGCTTTCTTTTAAAATCTCTAGGACCTTTTATTGTAGAGATATAAGGGAAAAGTATAACTCTGCAATGAGGGGCATAACTCTGCAACGAAGGGCTAGAGACTTATTTTTTTTTAAAAGTAAAAGCCAGGAATTCAGAGAACCTGTTAAAAATATATAACAGTATCAAATTGCCAATGAGACTTATTTTTTTTTAAAAGTAAAAGCCAGGAATTCAGAGAACCTGTTAAAAATATAGTCATAACAGTATCAAATTGCCAATTAAAAGGCCTAGTGGTATATGTGGAGGAACTGCCAGTGTGTGCGTGTGTGTGTGGGGGAAGGATAGGGAAATTATTGGGATACCTACCATGTGGAAGCAGCAATAGGGAAACTACACAAGCTATCTGTTTTCAGAAGACATCTCAGGGTGGTTTTATTGCAAGGACATTAGTTTGTTTCCAATGGTACTTAGTATGTTTTATTGATTTTGATTTTTGTTAGTGTTTTTTGTTGTAAACTGCCTCAAGCAGGTCTCTGGAGAAGCAGCATATAAATGCATTGGATAGATTAAGAAGTATCTCACCAGTCAATTAGTATATTTGATTTTACCCCTTCTAAAGTAAGTAACCAAATGTAAGCAAGACAAGTAAGCCAGACTATTGGTGCTGACTTTTAATTGTGTTGTATTTATACAGTGCACTGACATCCAAAATGATGTACAATTGCCAGGAGTAGCATTAGCAGTCAGGTAAAATATAAAAACAAGATGAGACATCTGCCATCAGGAAACACTTTCTATTAAAGCTGCATTTAACCTAGGGATGGAAAGCCAGCTGAGATCAAGTCAGGAGCTTCCCAGCTGACAGAGTATTCTCCAATGGTGCCACTATAAGAAGTCCTGTGCTGGCCTGTGTAGTTTTCACATGCATAAAGGCTAAGATATATAACAGTGTTTAGCATTTACTACTACCTGAAAGTTTCAGATGTACACTTTTTGCTTAACTTTGCCCAGCATATTGAAGCAGAAGAGGAGGAAGAGGCCCTTGCAGCTGTTCTAGAAGCCTGAGCATCTGCTCACCAATTGGCACATACTCATTTGTGGATTATATTAATCCTGGTCTTTATTTTAGCAGCTGTTTTTATCAGGTACCAACAGCATGTCGAACTGCAATGTAAAATGGATTATAAAATGTTGAAACTACTCTTTTTATGGGTTATTAAAGAAGGTTTTGTGCACCCAAATATCCTTGACAATTTTCATTATTTTAATTGATATTAAAAAGTAACAGTCTTGAGGGATGTAGTAAGTCATGGTTTTGATTCTATTGCTATCATTTTCAGTTAACACATTAGAGGACAATCTCATGTCTATTCTGTTTATGTGAAACAAGGTGGTGATCAGATGGTGGAGTTAATGCTGGCTTCTGACTGATCTGCAAAACTGCAATTTACTGCATATTCAAAATGTGGTACCAGAACAGCACTTGGACGGACATGTTCAGAAATATATGAACTATGCACAGTGTATAAATACCCCCCATATGTGTGGGAATATTGTTAAATAATACTGTACTTAAATTGAAAACTTCCTGTGTGCAATGCCACACGAAGACAGAAATATTGCTATGGAAATACTGTCAGTTTTTCAGAGAAAATGACTACTCAAATAGGCAAGCTTTTAATCATTTACATCCATTATGAAAGCTGTCTCTTCTTGACTTCTGTAAACTCCTGATCTGATTACTGCACTATATCCTCTGTGGGGCTACCCTTTATAGTAACTTGGAAGCTTCAGCTTGTACAAAATGTTTTTTGCATTGAGTGCTGTGTACAAAACATGAGCTTTACAACAGTTGCACTGACTGCTTATCTTTTCTAGATGCAATTTACGTGTTTTCCTTTTAAAGCTCTTCATGACCTGTGACCCACCTATTTGAAGATCCACCTGTACCTACTAAAGCCTGCTCACCAACTTAGGTTGACCCAATACCTCCTTCGCCTCCTTTTTCTCCCACACAGTGAATCTATATATGAAAGACCCAGCCTGAACTTTCCACCCTACTCCATAACCTGCCTCATAAGATAGATCTGATATCCATACATATCTGGAAACGTGAGTGGTGACTCACGAATGCACATATTGAAATAAATGTTGTTAGTCTTTAAAGTGCCACTGGACTTCTGTTTTGATCAAATAGATCCTGTCAGACATATTCTCCTTTCAGAAGCACATCTGGCCCCCATAACACCTACAGCCTTCCTGCAGCAGCACTCACCCTTTGGAAAGGTGGGTGCATTGGGTGCCATTACTGGCAAGGTTTTAGAAGCTATGCAAAGCCTTTGGAAATTAAATATTATTACTAAGTTCTAATGCTGATGAAATTCCAGTATTGCCTAGTTTTATTTTTCTATTGGCTACTGATTTGTTGTTACTGTTGGGGTTGAAGGTTAAGTATTTTGGGAAGGCTGATTTTGGGAGTTGAGTTATACATATTTGATTGTGATTGTCTGTTTTCTATTTTAATGGTTTATATTATTATATTTTAACTGTTTTTTGGGAAGCCACTTCTTGAAAGGGAGTAGACGCATATACTTTTGTAAAATAATAAAATAAATAAAATATTGGCCACATGAAAATTATACAAAGCCTTTTCAGGTACTCCTACAATATGAATAAAGCATGGCTTTAAGATAAGTCGGTGTCAAACACTTCTGTCCTTGCAATCCAGGCAGAAGCAAGAATTACCCAGGTGGGAAAATTGGTTAGCAGGTACTAAGTTTATTTTCTCACATGTAAAAGTTCAGACAGCACTATTTGCAAACTGTTTGCCTAGTTTAACACTGTGAAACACATTTATGGCATGAAGGAGTGTAGGCTTTATAAGACAAAACATACGTAAATCCTTATATCAAAGTGTTCTCTTCTAAGAAGTGCTAGTATTAAAAAGCTGAAATTCAGAGCAGTGCCCAGATTTGTGAGAAAGGAGCAGGCAACTTCCACTTGAATAGGTAACTGCACGAGGAAAGTTGTATGTATACCTGACTGCTCACTCATTTAACTAACACCTGGACTATCATGAAATTACAGCGTATGTCTACAAAAGGGTCAGACATGTTTAAGCTCTTAGAAAGGATGCATTGATTATCGGACTCCTTTAATTTCTTGCTGAGGTATGTGTTTTGCAAGGCTTGGATATAAGCATTGTAGAAGTAATGAATATCAACTTATTTAGTGAATACTTAACCATTCTCTGTTTTTCCTGACACAATTCCCATACTTGTTGCAGGACAGCTATGATTCATATGTCTGATAAACTCAGGTTTTTCATATTTTTTTGATAATTCAGTTACCAATGCACAAGGTTAACACTGTTCTAGTTAAAAGAAAGGATACAATTTGGACAAAATTTAGAAAAATTAGGCAGGAATTAATAATTGGGAAATAATTCTTATTTCCCAAGGGCCTGATGGAATAGCACTCCTAAGCATTCAAGGAGATAAGAAAACTTGTTGGACTATGTTTTGTTAGCCCTTAAAGTGCCACTGGACTCCTGTTTTGTTTTAGATCCTCTGTATATGTCTCAATAGAAGGTGATGCACTAACTATTGAACACATTTCCTGATTAAACTCATTGTTTAATCTGCACCTTGTTGGCTCTGCCTTTTGTATTTTTTAAAAATCTTAAGCAAAATACAGACCCTGGAAAGACAAAGTCTAAGAAGATAAAGCTGAACCCACTTCAGTAAGGAGTGGCAGATATTCACTTCTCCAACAAGTGAAATAAACAAAACAAAAAAGGAAAGAAAGCCTAAACAGAGCAAAGCAAAAAGACGTGACTAAAGAGTATCATGTATTAGAGTGCAATTAACACCGCAAAACCTACATCAATTATTCAGAAATCAATATGAATAGAACCATATTCTAGGGATACATACAATCTCTATACTCAAAACACCATACTACAACTGCTGCCTTTAAAAAAAGATTTTCATATTATATAGCATAGTCATGGGAGTTTATAAGAACAATATTAAAACATGGTAAGCAAAAGCAACAGTTGAGAATGGTGATGATGAAGCAATTCTGTTCCCCACCCTGAGGATTAAAAACAGGGCAAGTTATAAAAATCACAATGTCATTTAACATTAAAGGCTGCATTCAACTACTGTTAAGTTTCTTTGCTGTAATTACAAGAACAGTATCACTTAGCAATTTTCTCTTTAAACTGACCTAAGCAAGTTCATAAGTTATTTGTTAGATTGAAGACATTGAATAAAACAGATCCAACCAAGCTGGCATTTTCTACAAGAAAGCCATGCTAGAGTTGTTCTTTAGCTACATGGTTCACAGTTTTGTAGAGTCCTCTAGAGTACAGCAATTAAACTTGTATTAGTTGCACAGTCTTCCAACAAGAAATCAATATCTGTTTGATTAACAAAAAAGCTTAGCCTCTGAAGGTTTCAGATCATTTTGTTCACATTTATCTTAATATTTCTTTCAATTTGTAGCTAAGCTCTCATGCAGAGGAAAGTAATGCTCATGTGTTAAGAGTACTAAAATGAAACTATGGTTTAATTAGCATGTATCCATCCCTTCCAAATTATAGCTTCAATCTAAAAATGGAGGGGGCATTCTACACTTTTAGTACAATGAAATTATATAAAATAACTAGTTTTCTCCAAAAAGGTGTACTTTAGTAACAGATAAGATTAGCATTAATTTTTATAAAACAAATCACAATTTTTCCAAAACAGAAAGCTTCCATAGAATTATACCCAAAATAAATATATTTGAATAAAAAGAATTTTTCTAAATTCTTATCTTGGTCACCAGTATACCACTAATACATATTAAAAGTCCTATTTGTAAACAGTAACATAACATATTTCAATACTATCAGGATTACTTTATTCCACAGACCATGTACCCTGTAGCACAAGATCAGTTCCTTCTGAAAAATGTTACTGTACAATATTGCAGTAATCATCTATTGATCACACACAAATGTATGAAGAAGCCATTACATACATAAATGAATACTGAATACAATTATTGTGCTTCTTGAAAAAGTGGAAAACACATTTCATAATCCAACATGCTGTTACTGTTAAATTACAAAATTAAATACAAATAAGAATAATTTCTTATTACAAATTACTGAATTACAGTGCTTAAAAGCAGTTCAATACGCTAATTCTGAATTTTTAGTATTATCCTAGCATTGAAGAATGATGTTTAATTAAAAGCAATGATTATTATGAACTCTCACCCTGACAGCACAAGTCAGACAGCTTTTGAAAAGCTAGTCCCAAAAGCTGACAACTAATTCCTATTAAACACTTTCTAATCTGATTTCAAAAGATATTTTCCACTAAGTGACACATCTGGTACAATAAGTGCCATTATGATTATATCTGTGTTTTCAAGATACTTCTTCCCATATAGTACATCTAATTTTCCCTAAAATAGGTTTCTTAATTATCCTTTACTGCTTCATGCTTCTCAGTCTCAACTCCACATTTATTAATTTTGAATTACCAATGCTGAGTATTCTTAGAATACATTACTTTATAAACAGATATAAAGTAATGATGCTGATTCACACAACTTGTTCTCTCTTCTCCCATACTATGCTTGGTATATCCTCAGTAATAACTCGAAGTCTGAACTCATCAAGAGAATGGAACAACTGACAAAAGGTACACATATACATGCAACATACTGCATATACATTTATTATTTATCAAAGTTCAAAACATATAGTTTTAAGATCTTGAGTTCAGCTAAATATGTTTTGAGAAATAGCATTCTGTGTTTACACAAAATACACCTCAACTCAAACTTTTACATTTACAACAATTCCATAGTAATTTTTAAAATACAGCAAAATAAATACCCTAAGAACGGTATTGATAAAAGGTGCCCGAGAGCACATAATTTTAGATTCCTGTGAAATTTCACAAGTTATGTTAACTATGCCCTACATAAGAATTTACAACAATTCCATAGTAATTTTTAAAAAAACAGCAAAATAAATACCCTAAGAACAGTATTGATAAAAGGTACCCAAGAGCACATACACTGACAGGATGAGAATGAATAGCTAAAACTTATACTTATCAAAAAAACCACATTGTACCTATGACTGGAGTAGCCCAGAAGTTGTCCTGCTACACAGCAATAGCCACACAACATCTCAAACAACACTAATGTATTTTAAAGCAAAATTGTTTCTGGTGCTCATCAAAAAAACAAAATAATACACATCATTAGAAACCAGCACTTGTCTCTCTAATGAGAAAAGTCACATACTCTATCTACAAAGCGACATCATTTACAAATCAGGCACTAGACCTTAATTGCAGGTTTTCTTCCTAACAGAGATATTCTGTTACAGAGATATTTTACCTGCTTAGTGCTGTAGTCTTTAATCATTTGTTAGACTTCAAACATTTTTATGTCAGATCGGTACAAAATATACACTGCTAGAATATTTGAGTAAAAATTGTTTGGACTTTTTTGTTATTGATTAAAACTGGCCAACAAATCATTAAATCCTTCTACCAAACACAGTACAACATATTTGCATATGTGATTTCAAAAGCATATTCTCCTCCTATATTCAGACCTTCCTTTATTACAGTACACTTCAGGAAAAGTTTGACTATGACCTCAAAATGTAGTGTTGGTTTTTCCCCACAAAGAAATTTATTCGAGAAATCTTTCCTAAAATTTTAAAGTCTCAAAATAAAAACATATGATAAAAATCTATTATACATTACAATGTGTGAGACCAATTTAGAATATGAATCAGATTAATTTAAGTTAACGCATTAAAGACAGTAACTTCAAGCATCCATGCTCTCATAGTAAAACTGTGGGGTTGTAAAGACACCATTTTGGCAAAAATGTTTACTTGTAAGATGACCATTAAATAAGTTCTATATGCACCAAATGTTAGCTTTAAATAAAGGTGAAAAATGTTAAAGCTATATTTAGAACTCAGAGGTTTTGTTTAGTAGTTAAACTAGTTTAATACCTTATAATAATTTGGTCAATAAGACTGAAACAAGAAGGTTTTGCTTATCAGTTGTGGACTTTTTCATTAATAGAACTTATCTAGAATCTATAGAAGTTCATAGAACGTCGCTAGGAACAATTTTTAAAGTCTGTACAAATTCTCAATAGCTTGAATCACTGAAAGTTCTCAGAGATCAATGTCTTTTCCAATGGTCATAAATTAACTTGGTAGATTAGAAAGTGTTCCAAGCTATTATTTTAAAAAAATTAAATACACAAAACAAAACCTTCTTTGCCTACAACAGTTACTAGTCCAACACTACTTCATCTAGTAAACCACTCAGATTTTTAAAGAGATTCCATACATGCAGAACTTCCTAAAGGAGTGATAATGTCATCTGGCTTACTCTTTCCAGGAAAATGCACTTCCTCTTAAAATATACTTAGAAGACACAACTGATATCATAACTCTGGATCCTCAAATACAAGTCATACAGTTATCCAGGTCTACAAAATGGCTTTAAAATGCATACTGTAAAAGATCACTAGAACTGATGTGGTACTCTAAAGGATTCAGCAGCTTATGTCACACGTACTTTGTGTTTAGAAACTTTTGTGTTACAAACTCTGTACTGTATCAAACAAATTTTCAATAGGAGTTTATGACAGGAATTGAAGACTACAGGTCTGATTCCTACTTACAATCCTATATGCAGTATCCTTTACTGGTTGATGAAGAATAACACTAGTTATTCAAGTGACATATTTAAAATAGATGGCATATACCAGCCATTTCTAAGCTTCTGTTAGCTTTCAGATCCCCATCATTTAAGTTAAAGTAGAAAAAAAGGCTTATGGTGAAAGTGAAGTCATTAGCAAAACAGAAACAAAAAGATGTGCATGTTTCTGTAGTGTTAATAGAAAACCTGTCTGCTAATGAAATGATACGATTTAAAAAACAAGTTACTGGAAAACTTGATGTTTTCTTGCAAAACTCTAAGTTTTTACTGGAAAACTTGATGTTTTCTTGCAAAATAAGTTTCAATAGCATTCTACACAACTGTACAACTCATTTCCAAGGAAGGTGTAGGTAACATATGAACACTAAATAGTAAGGCTGCAGTCCTATGCATCCTTGACATTTAAGTCCCACTGGTCTCTGTGGAACTTACAGAATGAGGCTGCAAGTGAACTGGATGACAGCAAACTAGATTTGCTTGGTATATGAAACAAAAAGTAAGTACAATTGATGAAGTTCCTCTCAAAATGCAGTCCATCCTTCGGACTACCTGCTATTTGAGACCAATTTAGATTTCAATCTAGGTACCATAAGAGCAAATGACTTTAATGAAAATGTAATTGTGCATGAGAAGCACATGATCTGATAGCAATTATTTTTAAAGTAGCATTATACTCTCCAGTAGCATTTCAACAAACATGTAGACTACAAATAAACAAAGTTTCATATCACAAAACACAACAAAAGTTATCATGGATATCTTCCAGAGGTTGACTCCAACAAAACAAAATAACTTTGTACCAATCAACAAACATGAGACACATCTATAACAAGTTTGTTTTCATTCTGAATCACATTTATCAAAACCAAATCCAGGGATGCCGCCTGTAACTATAAATGGGCACCCCAGCTGTTTAAATACTCCAAGACTGGAAGACTAAAGGTAAGCGGCTTACTGTGCTGTACTCAGACCCTTTATTAAAAAAAACAGTTTTAAAATAGATTATCAGTTAAAATGCAAACCTATAAGACTAAAGATATTCAAACAGAAAGAGTCCACACTTATCCATGCCTACAAAGCTAGTTTAAATTTATACTACAAGAGCTACTAGACTTCACACATTGCATTATGGAATTCAGAACTAACAGGACAACTGTACAGTTTAATATTAATCAGCACTAAACTACTTTCATTTCTGCTTACATCCCATTCCAAAAATCAATTTCTAGGCATAAAACTTTAATTAAATTGCAAAGAACACACTCTAAACGAGTTGTTAAACATACCCCCCCCCAAGAAGGCTTGAGTTCAAAGATTTAATATCTCAGGCAAATAGGAAAAACCCATGAATATTTACACTTAGCAGCTCCATTTACTTTAGGCAACACCACTTAGTGTGTGGAAACTCACTTGCCTTCATCTTCACATTTTTACCAATGCAAGACCAATGGTTTGATTTAGCTTGAGATTCTGCATAGGTGAGGACAGAGAGAAGAAAAGAGGAGCTGTCTCTTTAAGATACACAGCTCTGTCGCTGATCCCACGTGGAAACCAACATCACCAGCACTTTCTTACCAACTTCAATGTGATGCAAGACAAGGCATCATTTTTATAAATAAAATGAGAACACTGGAGATTATGTATGAAAATCACACAAGTGGAATAACCACTCCAGGGAAAGTCACCAGTTCTCCCCCAGAACTGGTGACCTCATGATGGTACACATTAAAAAAAAAAAATCTCTATGGCACGTTACCTCAAGCCCATGCTATTCTTAAAGAATGTACTTCATAGTCAGAAAACAGAAATAACCTTGGGATCCTTAGGCAGCAAAGGCACCAACCGGAAGATTTACTCTTTTGCTTTACACATCCGAATGAGAATCGGGGAAAGGCAATGCATAGGTATTGCATTTCCCGCCACCTCCCCCTTCTTCTATCCGACCCTCCCCACACACACACACAAACAAAAGACATGAAAGTAAGGTACCAAGCGGCAAATGCAGCATTTGTCTTCTTTGCAATTGCTCCACGTTGTCCCAAAGTTGTGTATCTCGTGCATTCCCACCTCCCGCCACCATTCAAGGGAGAAGGGGGGGGGGTCACGTTCTCGCATTGTCGGGAACGAGCTGTAAAAGGGCTTTTGCCTTTCCAAAGTAGTCATCAACAACAAAAATAGGCATCAATATTAACTCCTTGCTCTCTGAGAGCTTAAAACCCGACATAAGAAGACGCGAGGCTGAGCCTGATCTCCTAGGAAGAAACTGGAGATCGTATTTTATTTTGGGCAATTTTGGAGAATTTTTTGGCTATTTTTTATTTTGTTATATGTCTCAGTTCTCCCTCCATTTTGGTTGTTTATGATACTGACAACAAGCTGTCCCTGCTCTCTCTCCGGATCTCTCCTGCTTTCAGTTAACGAACCCCCCCCCCGCCTCTCCCCAATGCAACCCACCCTCCAATCCTGCTTGCTTTCATGTTCTGAAACCCACACAAGAAGAGAAGAGAAAGCCTCACGGGCCGGTCGGAGCTAGAAAAGCAGGCAATTTCGTTTCTTTATAGGGTGGGGAAGAAAGGGGGGGAAACTTTTGTCCAATAAAAAGAGAGAGGAGAAGGGCGCTGCATGCCCCAAAGTGACTCCAGATCCCCCTCAAGCTTTAGGCAAGGGGGTCCCTGGCGCCCACTCCAGAGAGTGCAACCCCCCCGGAACGTTTTTGGGCAAAATGTGGCCGGTTTGACGCTTCGGGTGAATTTATATTAATTTTCTCTCATTTTTGGGCACCACGGGCTCTAATGTCTTCCGCTCCCTTCTGGCTGCTACCGCTGCTGTCACTATACTCACAGCTCAGACTCTGGAGCTGAGCGAAGGAGGGGGGGGAGGAAAGAGAGACACACACCGAGAGCAGAAGGTGGGAAGGGGGCAAAGCCAGAAACTTTTCTCCAAGTTACATCCGAAGCCCCCCATCCACTAAGCGAGAGACGAGGGGGGAGCTCGCGAGAGGAGACCCTCTCCGTACAGCCCTCTCAAGAAGACCAGAAGGAAGGGGGGGGGGGAGAGAGAAGAGAGGGAAACTCCAGTCCAAGAGCTGAGAAAAAGTGAGCCTTATTCTTTGGGCGCTCTCTCACTTCGCGCTTTGGAACCCACACAAGAAGGACGGCAGAGCCCCGAGGTGCGAGGGACGGAGATGGAGCCGCACAAACTTTTTCCTCGCGGCCGCCGCCGCGCCGCTCTCTTCGGTCCCCCCTCCTTCCCCTCCTCCTCCCCCTTCAGAATTTAAATAACCCTAATATTTTGAACCCCGGCTCCTGACCCCCAAATCCATTGCAAACTCACCGCGGGAGCCTCAGCATCCCCTCGGCGCCCTCTTCCCGCCTTTTACAGGGTTCTCCGATTTTTCTGTAATTTTTTCCCCATATTTCGGGCTGGACGCGGCGGGCCTGGAAATTGTTTGCTTTCCCCTCTTTCCAGCAGCCATTGTAGTGTATGCGCTGCGGTGCAGCTCAGCCTGCCGCACACGCCGCGCCCACACCGCCAGCCGCCCACACGCGCCGCGGGTTGGACACCTCCCCCTGTCACTCAGCTCTCGAGCCTCACCCAGACGGCGGCGCCTCTGGCCCTGGCGCCTGGTCGGGTTGGTCGGAGGAAACGCCGCTCGAGAGAGGCGGAGGTGGAACCCGGCGCGGATAGGCGAGCATAGCGCGCCCTCGCGACTGTCACTCCAAGAGCTCGGGCAGAATTGATTGGGCACAGGCCTTGTCCGTTTCTCTCGAGTCGCGGAGCCCATAACTGGGGTAGGCTGCGCCGCTTATAAGGTAGCTGCCCAAGCCGTTGACGTCTTTCGAATTGGAGGCTAGCGCTCAGTCCGTGCGCGAGCTGGGTTCGTAGCTGCGGAGGTGAGCTGCGCCTCCCGCGGAGTCGTACCTGGGAGCTGTTTTGCGCGCATGGAGCCGTTTTAGCGGTAGTGCGCTGACTTAGCTAGGGTCACCAGCCCCCGGCGCCTCCTGAGTGACGGGAAAACTACCCAGGCTGATTCCCTCCTCCCCAGTGACCGGCTCTTTTCGTGGATCATGCGGGGCGGGAACGCGCTTAGTCGGCGTCTCGAGGGGGATCCGAGAGCAGAGGTGAGGTCGGAGGGGCGCGGTAGGTAGGCCCAGCCATCGCGGGTACGCTGTCTGCCTGGAGGAGCCTTCGCTGGGTTAGAGAAGCAGCCGGTTTGGTAGAAGTGGTGGGCCTGCGAGGCGCCGGTGGGTGGTGAAGTATGTCGTCCGTGGCTCCTCTCCTGCCGCCCGCCCGTCAGGGCTTCCTTCTCTTCCTCCTTTTGCCCTTCCCGGCTGGGTGTCCTTCGCCGTGGCTTTGCAAGAGGGGGGTCCCTGGCATCTTTAGGGCGAAAGAGAACTCGGGTAAGCGAGTACTGAGAGAGAGACCTTTTCCTGCCTGCCTTCCAGGGACACAACAGTGCTGAGCTGGACGGATCAAGGGTCTGACTCGACGTGAGGCAGCTTCACCTGCATGTGGGGGCAAGAAGGAGGATGTGACCCCCAACTTTGCTTTCCTTGCGCGAGTGCTCAGTGCGTGGGGGCTTCACGCTAGTTGCAGTACTTTTAGAAGACGCTTGGATCTGTAGGGGGCTTTGGATTGAAATTGGGGAGGGGAGGGGGCGTTTAGAGCCCAAGTCGCAAGCGGGATCCTCCCTCCTCATTCCTGTTGCTTAAACGCCACCTTATACCTTCAAGCTGTTTTAGTGAGTTATTATGGGGAATGCAGCCTCTCCGCCATTTGGAGGGGCTTTTGGCCTCCCAGTGGAGTTCCCAAGAGTTTCTGCTTGGCCATTGCTGGCTTAGATGATCCTCTGGTCCAAGGGGGCTGTCTTTATGGAATATCACGTGGTCGCAACTAATTAAATGCTGCATGCAGCAAGGTTAACATGAAAATTTAACGAAGGTAGAGGCTGCCTGCCTGCTGCAAGTTTGGAGCGCCTCCTGTCAATATAAGTAATTCTTTCTTGGGGCTCTGTGTGTCTTTTCACTTCCAGGAAACAAATGGTTGTGTGTTGATGTTCTCCCTTTTCACCTGGCATTTAGCTGTTCCGTCAAAAGTTAAGACAGACCCCTCTAAACTACAAATATCTATTGGGGTGTTACCAAGTTTGGAAACCTAAAAACAGGGATAGTTATATTTTGGTAGTTGAGTTGGATCCAGCCAGCTTTCCCTCTCAGTGTCACATACTTCATCTCCTTTCTGCAGTCCCTGTCCCACCTGGCTTTTGACCATTCAGATCTACAGTCCCCAGCAAAGCCTTTTAGGTGACCAAAGGGGCCCCCTTCCTCACTTTTACAGCAGGTGAAAAGCTGGTTGGATCCAAACTCATATATTTAAGATTTTCTACCCAATTATGAAAGATGCAGACTTTCAGTGTGGACTAATAAGAAAATAAACCCTTGGGGCGGTTACTGTCAGAATCTACATCAGGAAGAATGAGATAAGTAGGTGACTAACGCCCTACTACTTTGTGTGGAAAACCACAATTTATCACTACCAAAATACATGGATCCCAAGTTATTTGTAAATGGTGCTTGTGTGTGACACACAGTGACATCTCACCATTTCCCTTGGTGGGCAATGAAACTCTTTATTTTCTTCGCACTACTCAAATGCTTTCTATCACTAAAATGTTTTTCTCAGGCTACATGACTAGCCTTTTTCCCTTTTACATTTTGAGAGCAGGCGAATGCAGTGGTATTCCCTTGGGTGAAGGCTTCCATGTGGAAGCAGCCTAAACTGTCATGTCAGAGTTTACTTACTGCACAAAAACAGCCTTGTAAATTTCAAAGCTTCTGCCATTGCTGACATACTTAATTACTGCCAAAAACATTTTCACAGGTGAAGGCAGGAGGAAATATTCTGGTAGGTCTAAATAGAAAAAAACAGCCTGGGGCCAGTGGCTGAAAGAAAACTTGTTGTCTGCACATTAGTATTAATGGGTATGTTAAGAAATCAAATTTTAGCATGGTTAAGCACTCTAGACAAGTGTTTGGATTTGATCCCATGTTCGTAGACTTAGACATTTCACTAAATAAAACCATTGCTCTAAAGGGAATATTGAGATTTGGTAATGAGCCATGTACAGTCTTTAATTTAAAAATTGCTATCAAAATATTAAGGTCTCCTTAGATATGAGACTTGCATTGCAATCCTAAGCATAGTTATGCTATTTTAAACCCATTGATTTCTCTGAATGTAGAAGTGTGTAAATCTGCTTTGGACTGTACTATAGATCCAGTAATACTGAACAAAGCTTGATCCATACTGTTGCTACAGCTGTGTGGTTACTTGAATGGCATAAAATTAAGTATTGTAGTTTCTTACTAATATCTGTATTTTAAATCATTTAGCTTTTTGCAGACATTTTTTATGAACAGTATAAAGCAAATAGAGGAATATACATATGGATGATATTCTGAAATGAGCCAGAGAATGCTAGGTTCTTGGATGTGGAAATACAGTGTGCCAGCATCTAGGAATCTGAAATTCTTCTAATCCTACTTTAGCTCTAGTGTATTAAAATGGCTTGTGTTTTGTATTACACGTGAACAGTCTTCTCTTCTGAAGACTGCCTTGGACTGGTTGTACATCTTAAGGAAATTGCAAGTCTACCATTTATCTGACCCTGATCCCATTGCTGCCAGTGTACTTAGAAGGCTGCCTTCTTCCTGCTGTCAGATCGCAGAGTTTCTTGTTTTGAGAAGAACTGATATTTCCCGAAGAACTCATCTGTTGTTGCCCCTTTACAACTGTGTAGCTTGCACCCAGAAAGAGAAGCAAAAGGGTTACATGTAAGTAACTATTAAAATTTACACGAATAGGTCTATCATATGGAAAAGGGAAGAGAGAACCTTCAATTTAACACTTAACAACTAAGTCCTAGTCAGCAGAACAATTTTAGTTCTCAATGCTGATGTATCCGTTCCTTACTGGCTAGTGCTCTCAGGTTATCTGAAAGCTAGGTGAATGCAAGCTCTCAGAACAAGGGAAAACTGATTATATTCTCGTTATTATAAAACTCAGAGGCCCCCAGATAGGCACAAGAAGGGCTTGGCTTCTAAAGCTCATGAACTCCCTGGAGTACCTGCACTGATTCCAGTTTTTAAAATGGTAATCTAGAATTTTTACTAACATGAGTAGGGTGTCTAAAATGCTTAAAACTGTGGTTTAAAATATTTAACTAAAATTCCAGAAGAGAAACTATTTCACAAGAGGTTTCCTCAGTTTTTCTTAAAATGTTAATTCTTGGGGGGGAAATGACAGGAGTGTTTTCCTTCCTTAATTTTCCCGTCTTTCATATTCTTGTGTGAGAGTGATATACCTGGAATCAGTAGCCCAAATAGTTAATCTCGGTTATCCAGTGTGTTAGATATCCAATGTGGTGAAGTGGCGTACTCCCCAGCATCTGTCTCATTAATGAAAACTCTTAAATTAAGAAGTATGTGATAATATTAATTGCAAAAATTTCTTAGTAGAGCTGAAGACGCAGCTTTATAAACATTCACTACTTTTAACATCATATTTCAGTAGGAAAAGAACTTGTTAAATTCTAACCAAGATGGATTGTGTTTTTTAGGAAACTATCAGCCACCTTCATTTAGTAGCTGTGTTTATTTAAAAAACCCCAAAACTTCATGCCCAGAAAACAGCAACGACTTCTAGATGATGATACCAATCCCTGTTTATTGGTAAGAAACTGAACTTTAATATATTACTGATTATGACATTTCAGCTTATTTTTCTATATTTAATTAATTTGTTTTCTCTTTGAAACAAATGTGTCTGCAATGTTCACATGATGTATTACCAAAAGATAGCTAATGGGATTTCTTTTGAATCTATAGCTTAATGCTTTCAGCTAACTTTACCCTGGTAAGTGTTTTGGAGTCTCATCTCAGTAAGCCTTTCATGTGCAGCCTAAACCCAGGATGTTTACTTAGACACATATCCCAGTGAGCGTAGCACAATATGCTTTTTGCTATGTGTTCTTGGGTTTGCCATCTTGGTATTCAGCAGTATTTCACTCCGTGTGTACATCATTTCTGAAAACTGGTTGTGAAAATTTTAAGTATGATTGTGAAATAAAATTAGATCTTTGGTCCCTGTTGGCTCTTTAACTGTAATTTATTTTCATATTGAAGGAAACAGATGCTTCTAGAAAGTGTATGGATGACAATAAGTACAATAGAGATATGTGTACTGTCCATTTTTTAAGATACAGAAACTGCAGAAAATTTTGGGTAAGTATGCTTGGGAAACGTTCTCTATTAATTGCACTGTGATATTCTTGCATATGTGTAGTGTTCATATCTGAATGTTCATGATCGTTCCATAAAATGGCTATATTTTGAGACTACATTTAACAATGAAAAATATTCTACTTAAATTGAAAGTGTGTCAGTTACAGTATGTGTTAGAGATAGCATATTACAGCATAGAAAAATGTTTTCTTGCCCAGTGCTTAGCAGTGTGATCTTAAATTGAAAACTAAGCAGATCAGTTTTTAAAACTAACATCATCATCTTTAATATATATCAACACGCTATTTAAACCAAGTATAGGTGCATATTTTTGCCAGGTGTGCAGACGAGATTCTTTTCAGTGGGATCGTGGAACTTATTGAGTTGGTTTAGTCATAACATATAACCATGGTCTAATTAAACTAATGATAACTAATTCATCATCTGAACTTTAGGGTTCCGACCAGAATCTGAAGTTTGAGGATGAAGTTAGTTTATTAACTATGGTCACCACGGTTTTGTATTACATATAGCATCTTGGCTTAATCCTTGTTTGTTTCCCATCAGCGCTTCATGCTCACCTCACCAACTGAGTTGCATGGAAAGAGCAGCTCACAATGAAACCACTCTTACCTCACTCTCACTAGAATTAAGCCTGTCCCTGCCTTCAGTTCCCAGTTTATCTAATAATATACCCCTCTCTTCATCCCAGCTCTCTGAAATACACAACTTGGCAAGCCTCTTCCAGGCATTTGTAAGGAAAAAAAGAAATTCCTGTGGTACCCTGGCTATCTTGAATGCCTGTGTTCCAGCAACAGGGCATTTTATATAAGTGTCCTGTTTGTACTCTAGGTATATGGCAGGCACACTGTGGTTCATAGAGGCAGAAACATGCCAGGGCAAATGAGTAAGACTGAGGGATGAGAGCCAATATAAGTGTCCTGTTTGTACTCTAGGTATGTGGCAGGCACACTGTGGTTCATAGAGCAGTCTGCTGCAAGCCTAGTATTTACCTTAGAGCAGAGATGAGATAGTTGGGATGAGTTTTTTTAGTTGTCATGGTTTGCACTGAAATTGGCAGTGAGAGTTTATTTTCTTGGGGGTTGGGTGAAGAAAATGTTAGTATGAAAGCCTTGCCAATTCTTGGCTGAGCTCTGAATGGGGTGGGAGGTGCAACTTGGCAGCTGACTGCCATTCTGCGAATGGACTTGAATTTTCACATCCTTCTGCTGTCACTGGTAAGCAAGTTGGTGATATCGTATAGCTTTTCCATCCGTTAGCCACATTCCCAAGATAGTGAGTGCATGTATGATCCATGTACAGCTGATATTTCTTCATACATATACTGAATAATTCTCATGTTCAACATGTGTACAGCTGAATGCATGATTTAAACCCCCTATTCAGGTACTTGTCATTGGTTTCATTAGTAAAGTGAGTGTGTGTTCTTTCTTGCGGATTGACCTGCACGTGTACATTCACTGTAACATGTGAACAGGGTTCATGCGGCATGCTAGGATAGCAACTCAGTCTCGAGCAGGGAGGCAGAAGAAATAGTGACAATGTTGAAGCAAAGATTTTCACTGATCATCCGTCTACAAGTTGATCCATGGTATCACTAACCACAGTTGAAATCAAGCATGATTTTGTGCTATGCCTGAAACAGCCCAGTGCAGATCAGGGGTTGGCTAGTGAAGCCTGCCAGTGTGTGAGTTTTTGCAGATAATATAAGTTAAAGCTCTACCGGAGTAGAGAGAGCAAGGAATAGCTAAACAGTGCAGTAACACATTCTTTATTTCCCAGGTTAGCCCAGAAAGGAACTTTTCAGGCTGATAGCCTTATGAAAGCTAAAATTGAGCCCCCTAGACACCATTGCATCTCAGACTCCTCTCCTCAAAATAGAAGACAGAAAAGTCAAATGATGGTTCTCTGTGGGTATTTCTGGGACTGCAATCACTTTCTGGTTCAAATGTGCAGGCTGCCAGTTGGCCATTGCTAACTGGAGATCATGAGCAGCCTACTTGATATTCATTCTGTTTTTAATTCTTTATATTTTTCTAATTTAACCAGCTTATTTCAGTCTATCCTTGGCATCTTCCTGGCAAGATGCTTCAATTATGAATTAGCTCAAGCATTGCAACTTCTTGTTGTTGTTGTTTAGCAAAGAGATTTTCTTCCTGCTAGTAAATACATTCTGGGAGTCTGATACTTAAAACATTTTAAAATGTATTTGCTAAAAATGGAATTGATTTAACTTGGTATTAACATACAAGTTCTTGTATTCCTAGAACAGTATCGTGATACAGAGAAGACAGGATGGAATAGAACCAGCTATGCCTACAGCAAAAGAAAGAAAAAACGTCCTGGAATCAATGGAAAGACTACCCTATTAATAGAGCAGTGTTACTGGTTTAAGATGTATGGAGGCTTTACTGTAAATAAGGTGTTTTGGAAAGAATGTTGAAAACTGCCATTATAGAGCGACAAGCTGTTGTCTTGTTAAATTCTCCTATGTACCATTCTTCTGAACTACAATGGCCCCGGTCACACGGCAAAGTTGCCGCGGGAAAGGCACGGAAGGTGGGTGGATTATCCGGGCGCTATCACACCCCAACATCTGGGAAGTGGAGCGCACCCGTGGCTTACCGCCAACAATGCGCATTTAAAAACTAGTACCTCCAAGGTACTAGTAAACGTTTGCCACGGGCTGCCTCCAGACGCCCGTGGTGTGATCGTGCCGGTTATTCCCCTCCGGTCCCTCGTTTACCCTCCGGTGCTGAGGGAAGGACTCATGGTGTGCCACCAGCGCATCTGATCGCATTATCACGGATCAAACTGCGCCGGGCAATTAGCCACACCTCCCCCCCGCACGATATCCGGCCCGTGTGACCGGGGCCAATGTAGGTTACTCCCATCTACAAGCTGTTTATATCCCAACTAAAGCAGAAATGTGAAGTTTTGGTTCTATCAAAATGAAGAGCTTTGTTGCATGTAGCAGAAATTCATTAATAAATTCTGACCTTTTATAACAATGCTTTTTTATTCTTAGTGATGGAAAGATGTTAGCAATTTTTACATCACATACTCCCATCACCAATGGCTGTAGGCCAGAACAAAGTTTAGCTGCAATCCTTTGCAGGAATTCTGTTGAAAGCAATGGCCTTGGGCCTGAATAACCATACCATTGAACATTCACATGCACACCCATGAAGCTAGGCCCTCACCTGGGCAATAGGCACGTAAGCCATGAGAATTACTTGGCAAACGGTATAGGTAAACAAATAGCCCTTTTCTGTATATTATCCGTGGCCTAGTTGTGAGTTCAGTTCAGAAGACCTTTGAAAGGAAGGAAGATAGCTGCTGCAGTACTACACTGCACACAATATTGGAGGCTTTTGAGTAGTGCTATAGTATCCTAGTTTCCCTGCTCCCATGATCCCTAGAATAACTTTGGAGGGGGTTGAATCCAATCCCATCTTTTGATTTTGTTTTGCTCTTCGCACACAAGTGGCACAAAGCACAAATACTCCCTTTTGTACAAACACCTGTATATGGATCCAGCACTGTGTGTTACAGCCTCTGTTAGAGTAGGGGAGAAAGCCACTACAGTCAAACTGGGTTTCCTGGTACCTGCCCAGTGTTTAGTTTATACCTGCAGTCTGGATTAGAGTATCTGCAGAAGTTCTGAAATAATGGTATATCAGCTGCCCTTATAAGAACTCTACAACATAGCTGTCCTCTAACAGAGCCGGGGCTTTTTTGGCCCTAGCTCTGATTTGGTGGAACTCTGCCAAATAACATCAGGGCCCTGTGGGATTTAAGGCAATTCTGCAGGGCCTGCAAGGTGGATCATTTGTTCTGCCAGGCTTTTGATTGAGTGCAAACCAAGAGGAGAGATCATGGGATGGAGGTAAGGATGAGCAAAACAACGAGATATTATGCCAAAAGAAATATCTGCAGACTCATACGCTCTTATCCAATATTCAGTTTATTGGAGCTGATCAATTCCTCAGGAATCCCGAAAAAAAATGGGTCCAATAAATTTGAATTTTACACATTCACAACTTTGTCAGAGTGTGTAGTGTTGAAATTTCAATATCTTATATGGTGGTTTCCTAGTTAACATAAGAACCCAGCTGGAAAAGACAATGGTCCATCTAGTCTAACATCTTGTTTCAGATAGGGGCCATTGAATTTCCCTGGAGAGCCAACAAGCAGAACATAGAGGCCCAAACTCTCCGTTTATGTTGCCTTCTAGCACTAGATTTATTGCCTTAATATAGAGGTTCACCTTGCAAACCATGGCTAGTGGTGTGCAAAAAAAAAAATCTGTAAAATTCAGATTTATTGAACCCAATTTTTTTTTTGAGAAACCCGTGCCAAGGTGCCCAAAACCCCAAAACCAACAGAACTTTGTTCAAACCAGAGAATCTCTGCTGCAGCATAGACTGAGGGAACATGTTTGTGCATTGCCAATACCAGCCAGGCCCAGCAGCAGAACCAGAGCAATCTGCCCCCCCACACAACCTGTGCCAAGGTGCCAGCTGCCAGTCAGTGCCCAAAACCAACAGAACTTGGTTCAAACCAGAGAATCTCTTCAGACTGCAGCAGCAGCCTACAGACTGAGGGAGCATCGTGCATTGCCAATGCCAGCCAGGCCCAGCGGCAGAACTAGTCCAGAGCAATCTCCCCCCCCCCACAATCTGTGCCAATGTGCCAGGCAGTGCCCAAAAAAACCCCAAACCAACAGAAGCAGACAATCTCTCCCTCTGCAGCACCAGCAGCCTACATAGGGAGCATGTTTGCATTGGCAGCCATGCTCAGCAGCAGAACCAGAGCAATCTCCCCCCCCCCACAATCTGTGCCAATGTGCCAGGCAGTGCCCAAAAAACCCCCAAAACCAACAGAACCAGTCTTTCCCTCTGCAGTAGCAGCGGCCTAGGGAGCATGTTTGCATTGCCAGCCATGCCCACTAGCAGCAGAAGAACCAGAGCAATCCCCCCACCCAACAACCTCTGCGCCAGTCACTGCCCAACCCCAAATGTTACTGGACTCAGGTCAAACAACAAGAAGCCCTGCCCACTAATGTCTCAGAAAGTGAGATGGAGGGGGTAGGGTCTATCTGTCCAGTGAACCTCCTGTCTCGCAGCAGTACACCAACACCTGCCATCACTGCCTGCCTCGGTGGAGGAGGCTTAGCCTAGGTGTGGCAGCCGCCATTCATCACAGGCTCTCCCTCCCTTATCCCACCACGCCTCTGCAGAAAAAGAAAGTTATATTTTTCAATAACCAATGTTACCTCTAAGCTGAGTTAGTGTGAGCCAGCTCACAGTTTTCTAGTCCACCGGCTCACAACTTTTCATCTTAGGCAGGAAGGATGCCTCCGGAGCAAACTTACTTATGCAGTAGCCAAATCACTCACTCCAGTAGCTCACAAGATTTTCAGCTCACAAGATTCCACAGCTTAGACTCCAGGGACCATTGCAATGCACACAACATGTATTTACAGTATGGTGCTCCTGTGTGTGGCGCTGCTGGTTTCTGGCTGGCCTCTACCCTACTCTACCATTGGAGAACAATTAGTGTGATGCTGTTTTATTATTTTCAGCATGCAATTTTGGTTTGGGGTGGCTGCTGGCCGTGGAACTTAGGTGTATACACGCACCACCCTCAACATCACCCTGCACTGCACGGTAACCACAGGGTCTGTTGAGGTATTTCTGCTGCAGGTGGGATGGATGGAAGTGGGGAGATTGGTGGGGCATTTCTGTGCCAATCAAAATGGTCATGGCCCTGGCTGCTACTTTGCCCTAGCATCTAGTTTTAATCATGG
>NW_015168662.1:998831-999824 GCF_001447785.1 Gekko japonicus | reverse complement strand
AGAGCGTGGCCCAAACTCCCAGCACAGACCAAGAGAGGATTGCAGGCACAAGGATGTGCTCACTTCAATCTTCATAGTCTAGTTCTGGGAAACAGAACAGTGGCAAGTTGACCTTCAGGAAGACCAACTGCTCAACTGACCAGGGGCTCAGGCATGAGTAATACGGGCAGACAATGTCGCCTGCATGGGACCGCTCACTCTGAACGCTTGTCGGAGGGCACAAGAGTAGCTTTAGGGCCACGGCACAGAGGGCCGGCCAGACCGCCTTCTTCATGGCCCAGTAGCTAAGAGAACAGGTGGACTCCGGTTCGTAGGGCTCCGCAAGGTAATCCCTCACCATCGCAGCCGCCGTGTCCTCTCTCGTGTGACCTCCACTCCCAGAGGGGCCAAGGATCCACCCCATGAATGCCATCTCAGGATTCGTGGTGGCGGGAGTCGTGAGAGGGACGCTGCCTAGCAGGGGAGGTGGAGGATGAACAGCACTCAAGGTGCTGGCACCCTCTCCTCCTACAGCTCCTGACAACGTTCCCATCTTGGCTCGCATCTTGCTAACTCGCTTGGAGAGAAGATTCCTCCATAGAGTTAACTTGTTGGCCCACTCGGCGATCTCGGTTGTGGCCCTGCGCTTAGGTGTGGGAAGAGCCGCAGCTTTCCCCTCCCCCCTCCCCTCCGCCCCTCTAGTCTTCTCCTTTGCCTTACCCCCAGGGCCCCTCTGCGTTTCCTTCCTGCCGCTCATGGTACCCCTGGCCAAACTCAGGCTAACTTGTTGTGGGGAGGGTATTAGGCACCTAACTTACCTGCACTATCACCTGATCATAAAACAACCTCACACACCTTTTTATAAACCCTCCCACCGAAAAACTTTTTTTCTCTCTTTCAGTAGACCCTAACCTAGCCTTGCTTCACTTTTTTTCTGGGTTTGTTTTTTTATTACTAGTGAATTTCTACACTGGCCCTGACTATGGTTCACAGACTGTCCTTGAGATGGCTTGT
>NW_015168662.1:983998-998515 GCF_001447785.1 Gekko japonicus | reverse complement strand
AAAATGAAGCACACAGTTAAAAAAAATTTAAATTGCAAAAAAAGGAACACTAGAAGAGGAACCCTCCCTCCCCAAATAAAACCCAGAAAGAGGCCTGAGGCCCTAGGGCTTAGGCCTACCCACACCAACCCCAGGCCCAAACCACTAAAACAAAGATGATTTTTTAAAGAAGTGCCCTAATATTTTTCAAACCAGGCCAGGAAAAGGGGTTCAGGAGCAGCAGCACTGCAGCAGGGGCAGCAGAAATTGCCAACCGGTCCAAGGCTAGCCAATCCCTCTCTCTTGTCGCCAACAGTCAGCAGCAGGCCAGGAACCAGGACCAGCAATGGACTCAGCCAGGGAGCCTGGCTCCTTTTATACTCTCTGGCCATACACAGAAGAAATCAAAAAGGAACACCTTCTGTGATTGGCCAGAGAGCAGATGCCAAAACCCTATTGGCCACTAGTGCTCCTTCCCTGGGGAAAGAGCAAGCTAGTGGCAGCAACAACAGCCCTGCAAAAAAGTTCCAAAGTTTTGCAAACTGCAATGCATTTGCAAATGCATTGTAGTGATTGGCTGTCTAGTTCCCTCTCCCCCCCCTCCTGAAAACAGGAGCAAAAGGCGGGAAAGAGGGGGAAACAGTGGGAAAATGGGGTTTCCCTGCCACCCTTTAAAGTTTAAAGCCGCCAAATGCCGTTTTTCGGCAATGCTGCAAAAGCCGGAAAAGGCAATGCTGAAAAAGCCGGAAAACCCCCCGAATTTTTTCGGGTTTCCCCCCCAGATATCCGAAAAGGCTTGAAACGGCCATTTCAGGATCCCAAAAGCTGAAAAAACCCAAAAAAGTATTTATTTTTTTTGGTTCGGGATTCCAAAATGCACATCCCTTACCATGGCTAGTAGCCAATGATGGACCTATCCTCCATGAATCTGTCCAGCCCCCTTTTTAAAGCCATCTGTGCTCACGGCTATCACTACATCCAGTGGCAGTGAATTCCACTATTTAACTACTCATTGAGTAAATTATTCCTTTTTGTCTGTCCTATACATCACCTTCATATGGTGCCTCTGAATTTTAGTATAATGGGGTAGAAAGAAAAGCTCCCTCTTAGTTTCTCCATCCTATGCATATTAAACCTGTAAAGGGGGGGGGGGGCTACTTACCTTTTTCCTGAACTAGAAAGTTGCAGGCACTTCAGCATTTCCTTGTAGGAAAGGTGCTCCAAGTCTAATTATCTCAGTGCCCTGTTGTGTACATTTTCCAGCTCTATACTATCATTTCTGAGATTTCAAGGAGCTGCTACTGCATCATGAAATCCCTAGGCTCATTTTTTGTGCTCATTCAATTCTTTTTATTCCACACAGTGCTTGTTCCATGTTCTTTTCGATTTCTACTTAAGAAGGAGATACAAATCTATCGTATTGGAAGACTTACAAGAGAAGTCCAGAGTGCAAAAGAAAAAAAGTAGGGGGGAGGAACTTCTTTGAAAGATGCTAAGATGAAAGAAGCTTCTTGCAAAAAGCTTAGGGTATTGGTTATGAAACCTTTCTTCGCTGGCAAATATAAAAATAACTAAAACTATATAATAAGAGCCCTGTTAGACTAATCCAATATTCTTTTACAATGGTCAACCAGGTCTCTCTCACAAAGCAGGTGATAACCTTCCTCCTGCTGCTGCCTACCCTCCCCCTTGTTAGTGGTCAGAGGCACATAGTGCTTGAGAATGAAGGTTTTGGTTACACATCCTGGCTGATAAACATTCTTGATTAATTTTCAGTTCTATCTCAAAGCCAACTAAGGAAGTGGCTATCACTGTATCATGTGTCAATGAATATACTATGACATAAGCTTCCATGAATTTGTGCCCACTTCACTGGATTTATAAAGATAATTGTTGATTACTAGTAAATCACATACACTTTTTGGGGGTCCTTTCTGGAAATGTGACAGCTCTACCTAAAAGGATGGCTGGCTATACCACCCCCCCCCCGATGTATGGTAAGTGTGTAAAGAGTACAACAAGGAGACTATTATTTCCAACAAACTTTAGAAATCTAGGTAAGTTCCCACTACAGCCTTGGGCAAAAACATGGACCATAAGAGCTGAAAGCTATGATGAATAAACACTATGCGTAGTGGCACCTTGGACTTGTTAGAGACCACTGTACTATTCCAAGATGTACGATAGGAGTATGTGAAGCAGATCATTCAGAGTAGATGCAGACTTCACCTAATGCAGTTTAATTGCTGCTGACATTGCCCAGTAACCAATTTCTAACAGTAAAGTATAGAATATATCATGGGTTGCAAGGCCTGGAGCTCAGGGGTCCCATTTCACTATGCAGACCTTGTAACAACCACTCTCTTGTGTCCGATTCCCCATGCATTCGAAATAAATCCACGTTTGATGAACAAAGTTAAATTTATTATAAAGCGATGGTTAGCTCAGGAACACAAGGATTGTTAGGAATGACTACAAGTCTCATAGAGAAACATAATAAAGGAACTTGAACCAGGGTAGGACCAATGAGCCTAATTCCCGCTGGCGGGAAGGCAGATAAAACGAGCGCCCAATTCCTTGGGAACACAACGGCTCTACAACATAAATACAAGTTCAGTTCCCAGGCGTGAGATACATAATAAGCGAAGCAACACCATAACTCCATCCCACCTCCAGCTGGTTGACCTTGAGCAGTTCCGCAGATGTAGCAAGCAAAAGACAGTAAACACCTACACAGGAGAAGGCAGTGGGGGATGGACAGGGCACAATGCAATATACAGAAAAGAACACACCACCTTATGGCAGCTTGCTGACATACTGCCCACCTGAAAATACACTTTACCCACCTCAAATGTCTGCTTTAATCTCACTGTTTTTAGTAGTTTTAATTTCTGGTCCTTTTATGCCCAGAAATAAGAAGCATGAAGAAGTATGAAAAAGAAGAAAGCTAAAGAAAAGTGCCGGGAAAGATAATTACAGACCAGCCAGCGCGATGCAGTGGTTGGAGTGCTGGACTAGACTCCTGGAAGATGCATGTTTGAATCCCCACTCAGTCACTGAAGCTTGATGGGTAACCTTGGGCCAATCTCTAAGCCTCTCCTATCTCACAGTATTATTGTGCGGATAAAATACTGTTGTAAACTAATACTAATGTTGTAAACTAATTCAGGTCCCATTGGGGGGGAAAGTGGGATCTAAATAAATAACTTTAATATAATACTATATGAGTTTTGCATATGGAATTCTTTGTTGTGAACAATGAGAATAATACGAATAGTGTTTGGGAAACTAAAATGTGTAATGAGAATACATTATAACTGCTATAAATCTTTTGTGTGTAATCTAATATTATAGATTACTTAGAAACAATGTTAGTGATTTAAATGCTTAAAATCATCAAACATTATTTTATTAATAAACTAAAAATTTTACCTGCACAAACATAATAGCAATATTATATTTTACTGTCCTGGTACACTTTAGTAGAAAATAGAGGAATGGAAGTTTTAGAAGTGGATATAGAATCATAGAATCACAGAGTTGGAAGAGGCCATACAGGCCATCTAGTCCAACCCCTGCTCAATGCATGATCAGCCTAGAGCGTCCCTGAGAAGTGTTTGTCTGGCCACTGCTTAAAGACTGCCAGTGAGGGGGAGCTGATTCCACTGTTAGGGCTGTATGCCTGAAAAGAATTATGCCAAGAGGTGCTGTGCCCCACCAGCATCGCTCTGTGCTCCACAGCAACTAGGGTTCAGTTCAGGATGTTTTAGAACGTAACCTGGAATATCGATTTTATGTAGTACCAATCAAATTGGACAGATTACCTGCTGTTTGTTTCTACTTCTGAGTTTCAGGAAGAGTTTTCCCCCAACGAAGATGAGAGGAGGTAGGTAAAAGCAGAAGTTCACTTCACTCATTCTCAAAGTCTAAAGTTGGGTAGTGGCAAGCAGGGGTCATTTCCTAGAAAAAGAGCTAGGGGAACTCATTAGCATAACTCATTAGCATATGCCACACCCCCTGACATCACCAGAGGTGTGTCATAAGGCCACTCCCCCTGACATCACCGGAAGTGTGTCAGAAGGCAACACCCACCACTCAGGCTCCACCCCAAAAATCTCCAAGGTATTCCCAACTCAGAGCTGGCGAGCCTAACTGATGGCACACATGGGGGAAAATAAGCAAACCACCCATGTCAGGTAAAGAGGGAGAATACCAGGATACCAGGTCAATATATTTTTATTCAACTTGGCATTGATGGCCGAGGTGATTTAGTGTTCCTTTTCTGTTTGACTGGCAGCCTTCCTCCCTTTTATAATTGACTGCCATTTACTGTTTAGTGCCACGGTAAGTGTAGGCTGTGATGCAAAATGCACATTCAAACAGGTAGACAATCAGGATCAGGACCAGATACTGAGGAAATAACAATAAAGGGGCAGGATAGCAAGTCAACCTTCTCTGTTGGTCCTTTTACCCGGAGATGCCAGGGACTGAACCTGGGACCTTCTACATGCCAAGCAGATGCTCTATCACTGAGCCACGGCCCCTCTCCAATACACACACAGGGCCCAAGCATCATTTGTGTGAGCTTGGTACAAGCATGATAGTTAACACCCCTTGCATCAAGGAAAGGCCTACTGTGCTGGAGGAGGGTGATACCATGAAAGGATCCAGCCCTATTCATCTGCCCAGTACCACCTGCTCAGGGGCCATCAGAAAGTCCACCTGCAGGGCCAGAACTCCAGGAGCCCTCCCACTCTTACCCCCCAAGCACCAAGAATGGAGCAGAGGCCCATCAGTGGCTATTAGCCACAAGGTATAGATAGGAACTCACAGGTTGGGGCAGGTGATGCACTGTATTCTTGGTGCTTGGGGAGGGGGGCAACAGTGGGAGCACTTCTAGTATCCTGGCCCCACTGCTGGACCTCCTGATGGCACCAGGTACTTTTGGCCACTGAGTGACAGAGTGTTGGACTAGATGGGTTTTTGGCCTGATCCAACATTGGCTTCTCTTACGTTCTTATGTTTACCACTTTCTTGCTAATAAGCACCACTTTCAGCCAAATTTTGCTTCCTTCAAGCCGCCCATTCAGTCCCCGCTTAACTCAGTCTTTTCGGGGATTGGCCTTCCCCTCTCCCTTCCGCTTGTTTGGGGCTTTGGTGAGGCTTTACTGCTAGCATGTAATCAATTGTTTGCTGAGTCGTGGATTCAGTCGCATTTTTACTTGCATTTGCTTAGCGTGAAGAGAGGATAATTTCTTTGGATCATTTGTGCGCTCTGGCCAGTATGCACCTCTTGGTGCCATTGCTGGCTCTGTGCCACGGGGGCCTATTGGGACAAAAAGGAGCCTCGATCCCTAGGCTTCTGCCTTGGGAGAGGCACCTCACGTGCCCCAGGCTATGACCCCCCTACAAGGGGTCAAGGGGCCCCAAGATCAACTCGGGCCCCTCCCCATCGGCACATTTTGCGGGTCGCTCACATCAGAGCTGTGATGGAGTGCAGCCATCTGCAAGTCACCAAAAACCAGAAGTCACCTATAACATATTAAGGATGAAGCCATGATGTATATCTTTGGTCGGATGGAGGAGGATTGTTGTCCATCATATATTGCAAGAATGGAAACCAGGTACGTATATATTTGGAATTTGTTTTCCAATTCCCCGACTAGGTTTGAGTTAGCACGTCATTGATCTTACTCATTATAAACTGATCCCAAAATTTGTTTTGCCAGGTCACCACAGTTGGGGGTTTGGACAACTTCCAGACAGATGCTATGGTTAGTCTGGCTGCCACAAGAAGAATGGAGGTGAGTTCCAGAAGATTTTCATTCCATGTATCAGGATCTCTCAATTGTAGCAGCACAATGTCAAGCACGTGGTATTCTTTGTGAAGTAATCTTAGTGATTTCTTCAATCACTACTTTCCAGAATTCCATTATAAATGGACAGCAGTGCAGATAGTTACCCTGGCCCCCATTTATTCCAGCATAAGGGCTCATAACTGAAGTTCATATGATGTAGTCAAGCTGAAGTGTAATACCACCAGGAGATCATTTTAAAGAATTGGAATCTGATGCTGAAGACTCGAGACTGATTAGCCAAAGAGATCCAGACTGATGACCAATGAGATGCTTGAAAACCTTTGAGAAGGTCATGTTGCAAAGAAATTTGGTATTTCAGCTCCGATGCACTATACAAGGTTATTAAGATTTTATAAAGTATAGAGAGTATGTTTTTTGCGGAGTCAGATAACGTTTCCAGTGGCACTTCAAACATGAATTTTGGTTTTGTGACTGTTTTCATAGCTGAAACCGTTTCAATTAGACTCATAAGTTGGTAATATCGGAGGCAAGAAATCCTTTTACCAATCCGCTCTTCAAAATGAGCTTTGTTGTGTATTTTACCATGTTTAACAAAGTCTTGAAGGCACACAAAGCCAGCTGAAGTCCAGTCTATAAACACATTCTGTTCCAGGCCAGGAAGGAACCAGCTTTGGTATGTGTATGTCGAGAGAGGCGAAGTTGTAGACACAAGCAGTTTTCTTCTTTTGTCCCATATATCCAGGGTGTTCACTAAAAATGGATTTTCAAAAACTCATTTTGGTCTTTGTGAGGCGGAGAGCCAAAATACTTCCCTTTAGGTGAGTGGGCTGATGTAAGACTGTTCTATAAGCATCCAGTGTGTAGGATATGTTCGTCACATCATTTGAACTCCATCAGATAGGATAGCTGCATGATCATAGCATTGTAAATGTGGCATATTAAGCCCACCTCTTGATGAGGGTCTAGAAAGGATCCGACAATCAAGTCTTGACCGTTTGAAGGCCCAAAAAAAGGTATAGAGGGTGTTTTGCCAGAGCTGAAGGTCTTTGTCAGGAATCCAAATGGGCAATGCTTGGAATAAAAAGAGAAAACTAGGAAAAACGAAGCTCTGACTCAAGTGTAGATGATCTGGTAATGTGAGATTAAGAGCATTCCAGTCCTGTAAATGGTGTGGAGATCCATGTGTAGGTGATAAAAATTGGCCCAAAAAAAGGTATAGAGGGTGTTTTGCCAGAGCTGAAGGTCTTTGTCAGGAATCCAAATGGGGAATGCTTGGAATTAAAAGAGAAAACTAGGAAAAACGAAGCTCTGGCTCAAGTGTAGATGATCTGGTAATGTGAGGTTAAGAGCATTCCAGACCCGTAAATGGTGCAGAGATCCATGTGTAGGTGATAAAAATTTAGAGAAAACAACTTCTTGAGCCAGTTTGGTGTACTGGTTAAGTGCGCGGACTCTAATCCGGGAGAGCTGGGTTTGATTCCCCACTCCTCCACTTGCACCTGGCTGGATGACCTTGGGCAAGCCGTAGCTCTGATAACAGCCGTTCTTGAAAAAGAGCAGTTTCTGTCAAGAGCTCTCTCAGCCCCACCTACCTCACAGGGTGTCTGTTGTGGGGAGGGGAAGGGGAAGGAGTTTGTAAGCCGCTCTGAGACACCATTGGGTAGTAAAGGACGGGGTATAAATCCAATCTCTTTTTTCTCTCTTCTTCTTGAGATTGAGTGGAATCCAAACTCCAAGGTGCCTCCAGGAGGCCTCTATCTATTTATATGGGAATTCTTGCATCAACATAGTCTTCAAGTCAGAGGAGACATGGATGAGATAAATTTCCAATTTTTGAGGGTTAATACATAAACCTGAAGCTTTCCTGAACCTGGTCAGAATGTCTTGAACACTTGGTAATGAGCATTGAGGGTTAGAGATGTCTAGAGTAACGTCATCAGCGTAAAGAGTTACCTTATGTTCAGTGCCATTGATGACAATGCCAGTTATGGTCTCATTCCTGCGAATTTCCTTCACTAGGGGCTCAATAGCCAACACAAAGATCAGGGGAGAGAAGGGGCACCCCTGTCTGGTACCCCTTGTGGGATGAAAAAAGGAGAAATCGTGTGCATTAACTCGCACTCTAGCGACCATGCCTGGAGCACAGCAGAGGCAGCGGGGGCAGCAACATCCTAAAGCCACCTCCCACTTGACCAGAGGCGGCCAGAGTCTTACACCAGGCCGAGGAGTTGGGCATCGACCACACATAGGCCAGGCCCACCTGAGATCCAGTTCACCATCCTGGGAACCACACCACAGGTTTGTATACTGGATTGTCAGATTGATTCAGCCACCAAGTTACACTCACAGTTACTGCTGGCTTTAGGCTATCTGGTGAAGGTGATGGTCCAGGCTGGTTGTAGTTATTAAATGTTCTCATTTTGTTCCAACTCAGGAGCTACTGATAGCAAAGCTCCAAACTCGCCGCCATCTTTTACAAGTTGAATGGTGTAGTGAAATATTAATATGGAACACACTAAACTAAATGTACTGGCACATTTATTGTTTCACAAGAATTATGAATCTTAATGAGACATACTCACCCTTTGTGATCACTATCATCCTTGCAAATACCTTTTAAACACTACAATATTGATACTGATGCGTAAAGGTGGGGTGGGGCTTGAAGTCAGTGAGCCTAAAAATGCACTCTTTAAGTTAGCGCCATACAACTGAGAGCAACAATTGGTTTCTCTCCTATTTTCCTCTGGCTCTCCCTGCATCTTACCTGAGAGGGGTTCTCACCTGCTAGAAGGGAAATCTGCTGCTGTCTGTCTGGCTAGCACCATTCTTGGACTCCCTTCTCAATATCCCCTTTATTACTGCTTCTTCCTTTAGTTTTTCTTCTTGAAGTCCCCTCCTTGCAGTGTAATTTAAAAAAAAGTTTCAAAGGCTTCTTAGATGTCCTCCTGTTTTGTGCATGGTAACTGATGAGAACCTAAAGCATTGCCTTAAAGCGTGATTCTGACCCAGTGATAAAACACTGCAGTAGAAATGTCAGGAGCATTACTTTTTCAGGCAGGAGGCAACATTACTCATCAAATAGCCACCAAGTCCAAATGAGGACACCATCTGTGGTATCTCCATTGTTCCTGAGGCGTTTTGTAATTGCAATGTAAGGAAAAGGAATGGAGAAAGTTTGAGGGAAGTAAATGAGAGTGAGACCAGTATGAGTGGCCAGGGAAAAGACAGCTCTGTCTAGTGTCAGGAGTGGTCTTACTGATTCTGGGGCCCTGGGCAAAAGTTCAGGACAGGGCCCCACAATTACTGCTGCCATCTCCTGCCAGGGCCCAACAATGGGTGGCCCCCACTCTATGTGATATGGATTGGAACTACTGCTGGAAGCCAGCAGCCTGAGCCCTGGTTGAAATGGTTGTGAATGACCTCAAGCTGATCAAATTACAGACAGGGAAGGCATGAGCGGCAGTGATGTTGGGAGTTTTCTGTCAGGGGGTTGGGGCTGTGGACATTTATTTGTTCCTGGGTAGGGCCGAGGGCACCTTTCCCTGTTGCCTATTGGCTAAGACTACACCCTCTTGGTATCCCTCTCAGTGAAAATTAGAGGAAAGCCAGCACCTTCACATTTAACACAGAGAAAAGTCTTCCATCTGGGAACCTAGATCCTTTCTGATACATGTGAATAGCCAGAAGAGCAGTGACAACATGGCTGGAGGAGTCCAGCCCCTGAGCAGCTTGGCTGGCAAGGATTTGTCTCTTCAGCTGCATTCTTTCCCCTTACAATTTTCAAGCCTCTCGTCATGTTCACATAGGAACTAAAGGCTTAAGTAATAGACCTACATTGGTAGCAAGCATGAGCAGGCATTCCCAGGACCCATTCACCATTCTCCAAAGTCCTTGAAATCAGGCTGGGTGGGAAATGGTCTGGCTAGTGAGATGCTCCTCAGGATTGCACAGCAATGCCAGAAGCTTGGAGAATACCCCAGGCAGCTCCATTGTACTTAAAGAGCAAGCGGGACTTAAGAAGACAGTACCTCAAGGAGTATGTGCTCCAGGGTGAAGAACCAGGCAATGACTGCATGAAAGAAGATGATTAAGATTATTTCTGTCTCTCAGCAGATCTAACAATAAGGTACTAGTAAGACACCTACTCAGCCCAACAAGTGAGATCCTGCAGTCTGGTCTTGTTCCTGCCACAACTGCTTGCCCTCTTCAGTCCAGATATAGGCTGGTTGGTGGTATTACAACTGCTGGTTCAATAACGATAAGAGAGAAATGAGCCCAAGCCAAGCCATCTCAGTTCTGCAGCAAGTATAAGAGTGTCTGCATACCAAGGAGGCCCACTGAAAGGAGTGCCCCCCCTACTCAAACCCTACTTAAGCACATTAAGGACTATCCTGATTTTGAAAAATCCATCATAAACTAAGGTCAGGAAGGGCAACCTGGGAGCGACAATAAGTTGTACATTTGCTTGTTTATTCCTGTCTCCAGGTAAAAAGTCTGGGTGCAGCCAGAGGCTTCTTAGTTCCTAAGTTGCTGCATCCTATGGTCTTGGATGTACTGGCCCTTTGGATCTGGGACCAGCCCAAGATATAGCTAGTTTGTTGCTTTTTTACTTAAACTGTACTTTTTTTAAAAAAATGTATTTTCTGTACTATTGTGAGCTGTTTTGAGTCCCTTCAGTGGAAAAAATGGGGAATAAATTTTCTAAATAAGGTAAGTAGTACCGTATTTGGCGTACTACAATGTGGGGGGACTACAAAAGCTGACATTGTGGGTTTTTTAAAGCTAGAAGTTTTCCTATTCTAAAAAAAGTTCACATTTTTTTACAATTAACTTTTTATTAATTTTATATGAAACATAAAAAATAGGAGACATAGTAAGAAGAAAACAGTTTGAATATTTCAACAAGATACAATAAATCTAAGAAAAACACATAACATCTATAACAGGTAACATGAAATCACTAACAATCAAGTAGGTTACTATAAATCTCTGCAAAGAGAATGTGATTATTCAGTAGAACATAAAGTTATATTTTTGTGGTAGCTTATATTGACATGGTTGATGTATTGTAACATATTAAAAACAAACAAACCGTTTTCCCATGAAATTATCTACAACTTTAGGGTTATCCATCGCCACCAGTTGGGTAGCTATTTTATCAGATACTGCTATGTCCCAAAGCTTAGCTTTCCATTGTACCAAGGTAATTTCCAGTTCAAAGCAAGAAGGTTTTTTTGCCGCTACAAGTAAAAGTGAAAGAAATTCTGTATTTTGTTTTGAAAGTTGCAGGTTGGGCCAATGATTTAACAAAATGGATTAACTAAGAGCTATAATACCACATATTTAAAGGGGGGGGAGCCTTAGGCGGGGTGGACCTGTGTTCCAGCTTTGTGTGGAGGTGTACCCATTGTCTCTACAGCCCATGACAAATTGCTTCTATGTTTGGGGAGAGGGGGAAGGGAGTGCTATTAAAAGCATCTAAACTTCTCTTCAGTTTGCTCATGTCCACTGGTTGCTATGAGTACCTATGTCACAAGGAAACCATTTCGTAAATTATTTTAGAAATTAAATGAAGAAAGCATTACAATGGAATAAGATTGAGTGTAACTGGATTCTACAGCTAGTATTTATTTTAACTCATTTGTATTTAATTCATTCACATTTCACCTTTCTCCCCAATGGAACCCAAAGTGACTTACATCATTCTCGTCTTCTTCCTTTTATCTTCCAACAACCCTGTGAGGTAGGTTAGGCTGCGTTTCCATGGCATGAGTGAGAGTTCAAACTCAGTTCTCCTAGATACTAGTCCAACGCTCCTAACCACTAACCACAATAGCTGAAAGCAGTTTCTCCCCTTTCCCAGAAGAAATTAGCTGGAAAAGAGAATGAACTGTATTATGAGCTGTAAACTTCACCACAAGAAAAGAGCATGAGATATTTAACTGCTTTTGATTCAGAGACTGATCTGGTATAATTTGTGGAGTGCAAAAATGTCAAAGGTTTTGCTGCCCATACAATGGGGAAAACATAAGCCATGAATATGAAATACATGACTTTGCCGGTATTTGTATTCTCCTGCAAGGTTTCCCCAGTATCCTACCAGCTATATCTCAGTAATGACACTGACGTTCATGATGCTACACTCTGGCTTGATTCAGACAGACACTGAAGGCAGTGGAAGTCTTCATACAGTAGAGCAGGTATGTTTCTCTCCAATCGTGGTCCAGTTGTGCAAATCTAGATAATCTAGATCAAAACTCAGCTAAGTGCCAATTTAACATGATCTTTTGTGTAGGTAAGAACAGATTGCTGTATCTCCATAAACAAGAAAAACTAATAGACTACAAACTCTAGTTTCTATCAGTTGTGAAACCTGTCATTGCAAAATGAACTCAGAATTAGGCCCAGTCTTCCTGGGTTCATTCCATATGTTAGCATTATCTCCATACCAGTAGATATTAGACTTTCTCTTATTGCAAATTTTATCAACTTAATTAGTCTTATGTGAACTTTGTGAGTGTTTTCTCCCAGTTTCCCCTGATGTCAAGAACTATCCTGTTTTATACCTATAGTAGATTTTCCTGTTTCCCAGTCCTCCTAAGAATCAAGATACATTTCTATAGCAAAAGAACAACATGAAAAGTTAAGCATTCTGTCTAAAATAGATGAGAGAACTTTCTCCCATCTTGCTGGTATCAGTAGTTGCTTATGATTACCATGCTCCAGAAAAGAAAGATATATTATGGGGTGAGAGGCGGATACTGTGGAATGCAAAGTTCAGCATTGGACTTCTGAACATATATACATTCTTCTGGTTCTTCCATCATTTCCTGGTTACTGAAGCTGGAACAATGCTTCCTTTTGTTGCCAATCACATGGTTCTCATTAAGAGGGAGCTTTGATTTTCTCTGAAAAGCAGAAGCATGCATTGAGTAAATTGGAAGTATTTGCAAAGTTCAGATACACCCTTTATCTAAGGTCTGAGAAAAAGTAACCTGAGAAGAGGTAAAGTTTGTAAGAGAGACTGACTTTCTTGAGATGAAATCAGTTCAATTTTCTAAAATAAATGCTTTATGAGGTTTCATTACTTAGTTGCAATATTCAAATCACTTCTATGACATTGCCAATTTGCCAGTATTGTAGAGGCTCTACAAAGTGAGTGGTTTGAGGACTGTACCTCTAAGAAGAATAGACTTTAAAAAGATCCTTAGTGAAGTAATTGGATGAGCTGAGGGGGGAAAGAGAAAGCTCTGAGTGATGCCAAAGGTTCTGAGAGAGTTCCAGATTTAAGTGCGGGTTTGTCCATAGCCCTGTGCCTTTAACAGCAATAAATTTCTCAGGTATTTATCAGGTGAATTTTCTTCACCATGCCCAGTAAATTTTTGTTGCAGACTACTGTTAAAGTCAGAGGAAAATGGTCAGTAAAGACCTGGTACTAGCTCCATGAACTGTATTATCTATTTGGATCCTTTGTAGGGATGCTTTTGACTGATATTCTAATTGCATGGTGCTCTGTGCCAGTTTTGGAATATAAATGTGATCCTATTAAAATTAGGCTTCTTGAGCATACAGAAAACTTTTAATAGGTGGTGACCAATGTTTCCTTTTTGTTTCATAGTACTGAACAAAGTCAGGGTGCAACAGCAAAGGTTGCAGGTAATTGCAGATAAGGCTTAGTGTTTCTTTTAAAATAGGAAAAAGGAATGTGTCTCAGGACTGCTTCACCCTTCGAGGGCCAGGCACCAGAAGCCACAACCATCTTTAAAAAATATATATTTTTATTTAATTTTTAGAAATAATACACACACACATAAACACAAAGACAAAAACAAACATAAACATATCCACAGAGACTTGGACAAAAAAAACACCTTATTTGTAAGGGGACATGGGCGGGCGCCGGATGCCACCGGAAACGCGATCAGACGCCCGCCCTTGCCCCGCAGTTTCCGGGAACTAGTACCTCCAAGGTACTAGTTTTTTGCCACGCAGTTTCGGCTGGAAGCCTCGGTTGAGCCACGGGAGTGCTACGCTTCCCAGATGTGCTGGTGAGATCGCGCCCGGAAACTCCGGCTGTTTTCCGTCTCACTTGTGTGGCTTCTGTTACGTGTGACCGCAGCCATTATATACTTGTTTTCCCAAATAAATATCCACTAGTGGCATGAATTTACTACAATTTATAAACAGCTTAGCTTCCCACCAATGCTCCCTCTAAGCTGTGGAGTCTTGTGAGCAAAAATTCAACCTTGTGAGCTACTGGCATGAAAGTGGTGAGCAAGCAATTTTGGCTACTGCATAAATCAGTTTGCTCTGGAGCCATCCTTCCTGAGCTAAGACAAAAAAGTGCGAGACGGAGGCTAAAAAACTGAGCTAGCTCACACTAACTCAGCTTAGAGGGAACACTGCTTCCCACCTAATTACTCACCCCTTTCTGCCATATTCAGGGGTCATTTTGTAGAAAAAGAGCTAGGGGAACTCGTTAGCATAACTCATTAGCATATGCCACACCCCCTGACATCAGGGGCCCGGCGGTGGACCTGCAAGGCCAGCGGGAGTGCAAGGAAGCCTTGCCAAGGCCCTCCCTGGCCCCAGGCAGGGGTGGGGAGAGGAGGGGAAGAAGCAACTTACCTTCCCTCTTCTCCTGCCTCCTCCTGGCTGAATGAGGGCTGGAAGCGGGGCGGCCGGAAGCAGGGGGCGGGGCTTCGTCATGTGCCCC
>NW_015168662.1:946278-983468 GCF_001447785.1 Gekko japonicus | reverse complement strand
GCATATGTTTTTGTATCAATGAGTCCCAATGTCTTCTTTCTTTGTGTGCGTGTGTATTAATTTCTATGCTCCCCCCTCTGTGTCTCAGCCATATTATATCTAGTCTTATATTTTCCATCTTAAACTTCCAGGCACGCCGTTTTTGCTTCTTTCTTCCCCCCTTTCTCTCTTCTTTGCTAGAACTTCTCTGCTTATTCGTTTTTATTAAGACTGTCTTTATATAGGGCGACCTCATTGACTCCTTTTCCACTCCTATACTGGAGAGGGGCTGATTTTCATCAAACGACTCCTTGGTGTGGCAAACTTGTTCCTCCTTAACACTCTGTTTGGGCTGTATCGGTTCTTCCTTAATTTCATTATCCGGTTGTATACTCTGTCATTTTTCAGTTATATTCGCACAAGCCTCTTCAAATCCTTTTTGTGTTCCCTTCTGTATTCCATCTCTCAGTAACTTCAGAAACTGCTCAACAGTTAATTCTCCCACAAGCATGTTATCTTCCAGCTCATCCTCCTCAGTTCCCTCTGCAAGCGCCATTTTTGTTGTCCAATGAATTTCAGCTCAAATAACGTAACTCTTGCTTTGGAGCTTTTAAACACCTTCTAAGACTTTTAATAACCATTTAGGATATTTAACTTAGTTGTCAGTCCTTATCAACGAATTTTTTGACCCCGTAATCAAAAAGAGAAGACATCAGTTTTTCCCACATTCCTTCTCTGGCTGCTAATTGCCTCTATCTTGGGAAGACCAACTCGGAGTAACTTTATCTCAAAGTCCGAAATCTTGGCTATGAATACAGTTAGAAATATGCATACTCACAGTCCCAATGTTGCTGTATACATTCAAAATCAAGAAAGCAATAAAGTTAAAACGGAGGTTGCTGTTAGGCAAGGCCATGCCTTGCTCCGTCCGTCACTCTTGCTTCAGGGCAATAACCCCCACATTTTCCATATGTGGGGTGTGTGTGTGTGTGTGAAACAAGCCCCCTGCAACTCATTCCCCCTCCAGGAGAAGAGCGGGGCCCACCCGAGATAAGGGGGGGCAGGAGCCACAACCATCTTCATGTGTCCTGGTCACTGTTAGGAATAGAATGTTGGACTAGGAGGATCTAGAAGCCGTGTCCCAGTGGTAGAGCCCATGCTGTGGACACAAATGGTCTCAGGTTAAATCTCTAGCATCTTCAGTTTAAAAGACCCAGTTCTGATGTTGAGGTATACTTTCACCCTGATGAACATTAAACCTGAATCAAGGTGATGGGGAAAAACCTCTGGCCTGTGGGGGACCAAGGCTTGCTGGAATAGAATGGGCAATCTCTGGGAAAGTCTGAAGAAGCAGGAGGCAATTCTTTGCTCAAGATACCAGTGCTTGGAATTGTTCAGATCAAAATTAAAAACTTCTGGTAACTATATCAGTTTGCCTTTGGCCACAAAAAGAACCTTCCCTGTTTCTATTAGCATGTCTGCTCTGAAAACATTTCCCACATCTCAAGTCAACCAAATTTTTAAGCCGAAAGGGAAAAAGACCTTTCCATGTCACTCCTCCTTGCCCTATAATTTACGAAAGCATCCTGCTCCTGAGTCTGCCCTCCTGATGTGTCTTGCAAGCTTGTTCATGGCCCCATCAGACACAGTACATATGCCCCCTCTGCTGAATTGTTGAATTGTTTTGCTGGACATCAGTCTAGGCTGAAGCTCTCATAAGCCTGCCTCAGTTGCGCTGTGTAGCTCACATAATGCTCAAAGAGTTCTATCTCCTCCTTGTGGTGAGGTGTGCAATCAGAAGTTAAAGTCTGAACACAGGAACATGTTTGTTTATGATTCACAGTTTCAAGGCATGCTGGATAGGGATGCCCTGGAAAGTCTTTTGTCAAATGTTTTTTTTAAATAGCTACTGAACCTAGAATAAATAGATTAATGTATTCATTGATATTTAGGCTTGAAATGGGAAACAGAGAGCCAGTGTACATGCCGTACTTATGGTCTGTCTTTGTATATATTAAAAATGTTGTATTATTTCTTTAAAAGTGAGCAATTTGTGAAGGGTTTTTATACTGATCTTTCATGTTGTTTTGGTATTTTATGATTATTCTTTTTCTGAGTTGCTTAGAGCACTGTTCTGCTAATGTGGTCAACTCTCTTGTTCTGTCGTGGTCCTGTACCATAGCTCTCTGCTTAATTGACTGTTTTACCAGCACAGTCGTACCTATCAGAGGCATGCTATCATAGGGACAGTTCTTCCTCTCATTCTGTGTTCTGTCAATACAGCTTTCAAAGGCACAGGAGCCCTGCTGCACAAAGAGAAAAGGCAACCCCATTAATCTGACTTGGAGTCAGAAGTAAATTCCTGATACTGTTCAATGAATTGTTTCACAGCTGTGTCTTGGTTTCAATAGAGTTTGGTAGACAGGAGTTTACCCCCACCCACCTCCTGCTCATTACTAATCTCAGCTGTCTTCAATATGGGACTGACATTGGGAGGGTGTTAAGAGGATCTCCCAACAAATGCAAGGAAAGGCAATCTCTTCCTGGTTCATAATCCCCCCTAATCAATCAATCAATTTTATTGCAACAGTCAGCGACCAGCAGTACAATATGATTAAAAAATTTTAAAGTGATAAAAAGAGATAAAAATAAATCTTAACAACATAAAAAATCATACTGTTACCATGTGGGCTTGTATTTGCATTTTGTCTGTATTGTGCTTATGAAGTATTGATCAAATGTCTATGTATCTGTGCCTTTGGGAACTCAGGGTTCACTGCTAGGTGTGTTTGCTGGTATGTGCCTGAATGGCTGGCCTTTCACCTCAGGCTGCCCACGGATGGGCATTGCTGAGATGCCAGCCCCAGAGCACATGCATCCCTGGAATTTCTCGGGGGGCCTCTGGTCAGAGGAGGTCACCTCCAATATGCACAAGGAGACATTTGGAGAAGCAACAGGCGTGACCACCAATGATGGATTGTGGAAAGCACCAACTCCCTCTTTGCTATCTGGTTTGGGCATCAAAAGACAATACTGTTTATTGCTCTGAGGACCAGGCTCATCTCTACTCCAAAGGTTGCCAAGGGAAACGGAGGTTCACATCTCACCACATGGCCCCCGCTTTGATGTAGGGATAGAATATCCTCATATTGCCCACTGCCCCTCATTAGGACGTCACCCCGTAGTGGACCTATAGCCTTAGAATAGAGGACGGACCCCAGGATTTATGGCAGGTAAGGCCATGCCCACAACATAGCTGGTAAAAAGAGAAACGCGGCTTTGTTTCGCTCTCTCTCTCTCCAGCTTCTGCTTCTTCCCCTTAGAGCACTAAGGTGCTTCAGGTGACTCTCTAAGTTCCCCGGAGTCGCGACCAGGGAACGCGCACGTGGCTTGGCGGGACCATCCTTTGTGTGTTCAGAGTTCACCAGTTGATACGTTAGTTGCCCCCCCTTTTCTAGGAGGAGATTTCTTCTCAGCGGTCCTCAGATAAGTATAGCCGCCTACCTGTGAAGCCATGCCGCTTATTTGATGCTTTTGTTATTTTCCATGCTGTATGTTTCTATTTCCTATTGTAACTAAGGAGCTTGTGCGAATCTCGTATGTATCTGTTTTTGTATGTCTGAAGAAACTGCTTTAGTAAAGACAACATTTATTCAGTAATCTCTAGTGTGTTGTCTGACTTCCTGGGAAATAGCGAGCTTCCAGCACCAATCTGACCTCTGGATACACGGGTTAGAACTCACGCACCACCCACCCTCTGTAAACAGAGCTGACCTGGGCTCCCAGAACCATCTTTGGACCGGTTCGGGTAACAATACCAAGTAACTATAAAACCATGCTGCCACATGGGATTTTCGATGCTTATAAACCTGAGCACAGAATTTAGCCACCTGACAAGGGGCGGGAAGTGAAGAGAGAAGGGGTTTAAAGTTTAAACCCCTTCTTTCTAGAGTCGCGCTGCAGTGGCAATGCAATCTTTCCATTACATTCTATGGGGCCATAGAATACCACAGAAAGATTGTGCCGCTGCTGCAGTGCAAAGGAGCGCGGGAGCTGGGAGTGGGACTTGCCACCACCGCCATTTGTGTACGCTCCTGGGCTGCCGGAGTGGTGCTCTGGCGCGCTCTGGCCCCAAATGACCCCTGCCTGTAATGAATAGCAGCAGCTCTGGTAATGAACCTCCTAAATGCAGTGGAAGGATGGCTACCAGGGAAGATGCTAAGGAAAATTATTGGACTTTGAGACAGCCAATCATTTTGAGCAACACAAACCTGTCTGATGGTGCAACGTCTCAGCTGTACCTAGGACTTCTTCAAATGCTGTCTGATAATTAGCTATACCCAGGGCATCAGCTGGGAGTTTCAGGCATACTAAGCTCTATGCCTTTTTATTCATTTTTTCTTGTCTAGTTATATATGGCTTGTATATGAGGAATGCCCTACAACATCAGATGTCAGTTCCAGTCCAGTGTTATCTTTCTGTTTTGGTCTTGCTCATCTTGTTGCTGGCCAAAAGGTTAGTATTGCCCCGTGAGTGATTTTTCTCAATAAATCATTGGTGAGATGACAAGAATGCCCCCTTTAGATGTATACTTATGTGTTAACCTGTTGCTGCCCTCGGGCTTTTCTGCATTCTCATATTCCCCGCTTGTAAGTTTCTTCAGGGGGGTGGGTGTTCTTTTCCATGTGTGATTTGTTCCTTCTAGTGGTCAATTTGATATTACATTGGTTTATGTCCAATCTGGTTTATGTAAAATCAAATTAACCACTAAAAGCAGCAAAACACTTGTGAAAGGGGGGGGGGAGTGAAGAAGGTAAAAAGGTAAAGGTTCCCTTGCTCGAAAGCCAGTCGAATCTGACTCTAGGGTTGCGGTGCTCATCTCCGTTTCAAAGCCGAAGAGCCAGCGCTGTCCGAAGACGTTTCCGTGGTCATGTGGCCGGCATGACTAAACACCAAGGCACACGGAACGCTGTTACCTTCCCACCGAAGTGGTACCTATTTATCTACTTGCAATTTCTTGCTTTCGAACTGCTAGGTTGGCAGGAGCTGGAACTAGAGACAGGAGCTCACCCTGTCTTGCGGAACCTGGGTCTTGAACCGCTGAACTACTGACCTTCCACAGCCTGCAGTTCAGCGTCTTAACCACTTGAGCCACAGGAACTTAAAAGTAAGGAAAATAAGAATGTGGAAAAGCCCCTAGTGTCTGTGAACCCCTTGCTTTCAAAAAGGTGCTCCTTGGGGTACTTTCTCCCTCACCCCAACAATTTGACCCTTGTGTAGGAGAGGCATGGCTTTTCTGTGGGAGTTTCTTGTGCAAGGCAGTCTGTGGGGATATGTGGGAGATATGGTTAGAATGGCAATGCTTCCACTTTTGAAATGGGTTGTGTTTTCAGGAAGGGATTTGAACTTCTATCTGCAGAACTCCTAGAGGACCGGTATTTACAATGTGCCTGCATCTTCCATACAGCAGAGGGTGTTGTATTTCCTATGTTCCTTTACTTTGTAATTAGGGCCCCTTTCGGGCAAAAACATAGGGTATATTCTGGAGCTGTAGGGGAGGAGGTTTGAGGGAGAGGCTCAAAACTCACAGGGTAGCTGCTGAAGCCTCTCCCCAATATACCCACCAAGATTCAAGAACATTGGACCAGGGGGTCCAATTCTACGGGCTTCCAAACAGGTTGCCCCTATCCATCCATTGTTCTCTATGGTGGGAAAAAGTAACTTTTTTCCCACTATAGAAAACAATGGAGGGGATGGTGGCAACCTAGGGAGAGGCTCCATATTTTCAGGGTAGCTTCCGGAGTCTCTCCTCACATAAACCCCCATGTCCCAAAGCAATTGGACCAGTGGGCCCAATTTTATGGGCACCCAAACAGGTCACCCCCATTACCTCCATTGTTTCCAATGAGGAAACCCAGCCAGCAGCACTTAAGGCAGGCAAGCAGGCAGCACCCAGCAGTCAGACTCTCCCAGAGAATCTCAGGGAAAGTGAACTGTCTTGGGAGGTGCTTGTTTGCCATGAGAACAAGTGGCACACAGCAGAACAAGTGGCACTGTGGCAGTGCAAGCATGCCACAGTGCCACACAGAAACCCCAAAAGACCAACGGGGGGGGGGGAGGCCAGTTTCAGCCAATTACTGCATGCATGTGCAGACTGCAAGGTTAGTGGTGTTGCTTTGAACACCACCTTCCTTTCTTGGGAGGGGGGAGAAAGAGTCAACTCTACTCAACTCTATCCTGGCCTGACCTTCTACCTCCCTGGACTTCTGGTTGTACCATCAATTTACAAAGGGCAGGACCTGTATAAATGTTGTTCCTGTTGGTCTTTTGGGGCTGGAGGCTGGCATCCCTAGGTGGGGCCTCTTTCAGTCTGCCAACAGGATACCCACCTCTCCAGCCAATTTGATGAAAAGCCAATGTGGCATAGTGGCTGAAGTGTTGGACCTGGATCTGGGAGGCCCCAGCTCAAATCCCTTGTATACCACAGAAACCCACCTGGTGACCTAGCAACATCCCACAGGCCATCATGAGGACACTATGGAGGAGAGAATAACCAAGGTGCCCAGGTCTCCCTGGGGAGAAAGGTGGGGTAAATGAAGTAAACAAAGAGAATGAAGGCTGACTTGACTGTAAATAATGAGCAGTTTGAGAATTAGGGCCCACCCACACAAGGCCTCATCCAAATAAACAGCAGCAGAACAGACCCTTCCGTATAGCCTACTGGATGCAAAATGCTCATGCACACGTGCCCTGAAGAATCCATTGCCTCCAAATAACTGCATCAGATTTTGTTAACAGTAATTTACCATTTATATGATTGTGGTGTAATTTGGCTTAGAGATGAGATACTATGTTCATTCAACTCTTTTTAATTCATTTGTTCTTGGAGTAAGTGCACATGGGAGGATGGACATGATGGCACAGACCCAAGACAAAAAGACCTGTGTGGTCCTGAACATACACTGTTCCGAAAGCAGGAAGCCATATTGCTCTGCCTGCTGGGAATCAACACCTTCCAGGAATGACTCCTTACACCTACAGGGTGGCAGAGAACAGGAGCCCCTGGAAGTCAAAAAATAAAAATGGACCACTGAGTTTGCCAGCAAAGGACTTGGGGGGGGGGGTATTCTTTTTCTTTTTTCAGTTCTCCTTTTTCTGAAGATCTCCTTTAACCCTGGAGAAGCTCCAGCTGATAGAACTTACAGCTGTGAGCAGTTCACCTGATTTCAGAAAGCTATCCTGGGACTCGTAAATGGCTAGTTAATCATGTGACATTAAATTGTGCTTTTACAGGTACCAGCAGACTCAATGGACTTTGGAATGTTAGTTCTAGTTGTTCTCTGCAAGCCGTGGTTTGCAAGAAGCTTGTTTTGTGTTTATTTTCATTTTCCTTCAGGAAAGACGGGACCCACAAAAGCGTATATGAGGAGGTGAAATCTTTGCATGTTGCTTGTTCTACCCAGGAAGTTAATCCAAACGGCTACTTTTATGCCTATAATGATGCATCTTTACAACTCATATCATACTATGATGATTTGCATGTTTAGTTGTGATTTCAGGTTACTTTTAGGTTAGGTCACCCATGTTCCAGCAAGTAGAATTGTACTTGTAGGAAACTGATGAATTTCCCTGCTACTGTACTGATTAGTCCCTTGTGGTTTCAGAATTACTAGTTGTAGAATGAGGTTTGAATTAGGTTCAATTTCCCTTGGAAAATATCTGAGAAAGAGTTAAGAGTATACCTAATGGCTCTTAATTCTAGGATGTGTATGTGCAACTTCCTGAGAGAGCCATTTTTCCTGGACACAATGCCCCCCTTTCTAGAGGGGCATCCGTAGTGATGGTCACTTTGTGCTGCCTGACCCCAAATGGACACCCAGAAAACAGGTTCTTATCTCACTACCACCTTTAGAGCCCCTGATAACTTGCCTAGGTATATAAAACTGATGGTTGGGGGAATGTTGGTCAGGTTTGCATCTGGCCACCAACCACAATTGCAAAGGTCACATGAATAGTCTGGCCATAGGCAAGACAGCAGTAGTTGCTGCCATCAACCCCAATAGTTTCTGGATCAGAACCACACTCTGAAAATGGCAACATGAGAAGCGACCACCCATGATCCTGGTGAGTGGGAGGTAGCCCTTAGCAGAAAAGGTGAGGCCCCAATAAACTGAACTGTGAGATAATTCCAGTTTAGACTTCTTCCAATTTGCCCTCACTCTGTGCTTAACCCTCAGACTGGACTCTGATTACGTAGGTACTCTGAACTAGTACTTTGCATCCTGTAACTCCAGCTTCAGCAGCACGCCTCGTGCCGCTCCCAGCCCGCACCCCAACAGTCCTTATGCTTAAACCTAAGACAACTTTTCATGGTTTGAGACTCTGAAATATTTTTGTGAACCAATGGAACTGGAGATAGCATTGAGTTGGTTTGGATCAGGTGACCAACAGAATCAAAGCTGCCACTGATTTTGAAGTAGATGGTAGCGTCATTTTGGAAGGCTTGTCAGAGCCAGAACTTTTCCCAAGAGGGCTACTTTTAAATGGAAAGCCCTATCTCTTCATGCTTTGGGGGTGAACTGCTGGCACACTTGGCAGGACCCCATGTTATGTTCCTGTCCAAGACAAAGGAGAAAATGACTGTGCTCAGAATGTGGCATCTTGGTACCACATTTGGAGCATTTCTTAAAAAGAGCCTTCTGGACCATTTCAGATCAAGAGGCAAAGGGAACAATTCCGTGTGGAGTCAAGTTGGGAGCAAAGGCAACCCAAGGCCCCGAAGAGAAGTAGCACAAGGCAAAGGAGCATGTGGCTTTCCTTTTGTGCCTGCTCACAATTAAACATTATAGCTTGGTCAACAAGCCAGATATTTTGAAAAAGGCCAGTAATCTTTCTTTTCTTACAGAAAGAGCAGTGTTGCAAAAGAAAAACTTTTCCCATTGGGGGTGAAAAAAATAACTGAGGGGAGTTGGGTGCTCCCTCCCTTAGACCATGTGATTGTTCTTTGGGTGGGAAAATGATGGCTCATAATGGAGGGAGGGAGGAGGTGCACCCTCTAGAGGATTTAAAAATATATATTTTATTGATTAACCAGAACAAAATATACAATACTCTAATATACGTAATATAAAAAATGTAACTTGAGAAGTTAAAACTGGGAACTTATTTATGATTGGAGAGAAGCGAAGGGGAAGTAACAATTTTTAACTCAATTAATTCAAAAACAGATCATAGTCTTTCCTATTTGAGATAATATTATTGCAATTGAGATATTCTATCACCATATTCCACCCTGTTCCTGACTAGCTTTCCATATATTTATAACATTTTCCTCAAAGAAGGAATTATTTGTTATTCTACACATTACATACATCTTCCATATTTTATTATACCATTGCATCTTCGTAGGTGGTATATTCGATTTCCACTGTTTAGCTGTTAATAGCCTTGCTGCTGCCAATAATATTGAAATCAATGTTATATATTCTTTTGTCAGCGTACAATTATGCCAAATATCAAACAGCAACACTTTAAAATTATAAGGAAAGAAAACCTTAACAATTTTAAAATCTCCTCATAAATTTATCTCCAAAAGACCAGAATAACTGGGCAATCCCACAATATATGGTAGGGGGTTCCTTTCATTCTACATTTTCTCCAACAATTTGGGCTAGCAGTTTTAAAAATTGATTTAAGTTTAGATGGAGTTAGAAACCAATTTGAAAACATTTTATAATATTGGTATTTAACACACAAAATTCTTGATGTATTTGAAGGTGAAGCCCAAATTTTCTCCCAGTCTCAGTTAGCTCTATCACTCTTTTTGCCAACATGTGACATATCTTGGTAAAGGGAAATAAAAAATATCTACCAAATGTTTATATAACTTTGATAACCAACCCTTAAAAGTATTATCTGAGTCCTTTAACAGTAACTCAAAAATGTTAGATGGCTTTTAAATACACCCTTTCTTTGCAATGAATATATTAAATTACTTATTTGGAGATACTGGAACCATTCAGTGCTGTTTTCCAATTTTCTTTCTGCTTGAGCTTTAGTTATTATTTCTCCTTTTTTAAGCCAGTCACACAATCGATCTAATCCTACTACTACCCATGGATGTGTAGGTTTAGCTAAACGAAAGGGCAAAAACCATTCCTGGTTCAATATACTAACTACTGGTGATATATCTGGAGCAATAAACTTTCATAGTTTGTCCCATATTCTTAAAGTATTTTCTAGAAAGATATTTGCCAGGATTGAGTATGATCTCCTGCCTTTTTTCATCCAAAATGTACAGTATACATACCAGTCCAGAAAGATTGAGAGGGTAAGAGAATTGGATTCGCTTCTGGAAATGCTATGGGTTGAAATAGTGGGCCCAAAAGGAAGCTTAACACTGGGAGTTTGTTAATCGGCCACCAAATCAAAAGATAGAGGATTATAAAATGATGAATGAATTAAAGATAGTGACTAAATGAAATAACTGTGTCATAATAGGTGATTTTAACTACTTACACATGCATCCTGACACTTAATCTTTTCTAGCTCCTTCATGGCTGCCCTTCTCAGTCTCAATTTCCTTCTGATTTCTTGGTTGCAGCCTACTTTTTGGTTGAAGATGGAGTTGAGGAACAGAAAATTTTCAACAATTTCAATTTCTTCATTGTCAAAGTTGTATAGATCTTCAGTAGTCATTACTTTTGTCTTCTCGATGTTCAGCTGTAATCCTGCTTTGGCAATTTTCTCTGATATGAAGGGACATGTGATAAAATTAAAAAAAGGCCAATGCTATGCTGGGGATTATTAGGAGGGGAATTGAAAACAAATCAGCAAGTATCATAATGCCCCTATATAAATCAATGGGCTGACCTCATTTGGAGTACTGTGTATAGTTCTGGTCACCACACCTCAAAAAGGATATTATAGCATTGGAAAAAGTGCAGAAAAGTGCAAATAGAATGATAAAAGGCAAAAGGAAGCTTAACACTGGGAGTTTGTTAATCGGCCACCAAATCAAAAGATAGAGGATTATAAAATGATGAATGAATTAAAGATAGTGACTAAATGAAATAACTGTGTCATAATAGGTGATTTTAACTACTTACACATCGATTGGGTCAATATGAGTTCAAGTTGGGAAAAAGAGATTGAGTTTCTAGACACACTCAATGACTCTGCTATGGAACAGATGGTCACAGAACCTACCAGGGGAGAGGCGATCTTGGATTTGGTCCTAAGTAACAGTGACCATCATGTTATTGAGTTCAACATTTGTATAAATAGGGACTTGCCCAAAAAGACTAACACAACCATTTTTAACTTTAAAAAGGGTAACTTCTCTGATATGAAGGGACATGTGATAAAATTAAAAAAAGGCCAATGCTATGCTGGGGATTATTAGGAGGGGAATTGAAAACAAATCAGCAAGTATCATAATGCCCCTATATAAATCAATGGGCTGACCTCATTTGGAGTACTGTGTATAGTTCTGGTCACCACACCTCAAAAAGGATATTATAGCATTGGAAAAAGTGCAGAAAAGTGCAAATAGAATGATAAAAGGGTTGGAACATTTCCCCCATGAAGAAAGGTTAAAGCACTTGGGGCTCTTTAGCTTGGAGAAAGGACGGCTGAGGGGTGACATGATTAAGGTTTATAAGATTATGCATGGGATAGAGCAAATCGAGAAAGAAGTACTTTTCTGGCCACTATGTGACAGAGTGTTAGACTACATGGGCCATTGGCCTGATCCAACATTGGCTTCTCTTATATTCTCAAGTGTTTACTTCTTTCTGCCAGTAATGCAGTGTCATCTGCATATCTCAAATTGTTAATGTTCCTTCCACCAATTTCCACTTAATCTTCATCTACATCTAATCCAGTTTTCCTTATGATATGTTCTGCATATAGACTAAAGGGACAGGGAGATAAACTACATTCTTGTCTGAGCACTTTGCCAATTAGAAACCATTGTTTTTTCATAGTAGCCTTTTGTCTGGAGTACAGGTTGCGCATCAAAACAATCAGATGCTGTGGCACATCAATTTATTTAAAAACCAACTACAGCTTTTCCTGATCCACAGTCAAAAGTTTTGGTGTAGTCTGTACTACAATTGGCTCCTGGTGCTGTTTTAGCAGAGAGGACAGAGCTTCTGTATCTTCTGCTTCCGATTATGTAATGTTTTCTATATTGGCCATTCAGTGATGTTCTTGTATACAATTGTCTGCTTGGTTGCATGAAATGTGTCTGGAATGAACAAATTATTGTCTTCACAGAATTCTATGAGTCACACTCCTGCTTCATTTCATGCTCCTAGCCCCAGACTTCCAACACTACTTGATTCTGCTTTGTTTCCTACTTTTGCATTCCAGTCACTTATGATTATCCACATATCTTGTTTAGGTGTGTGATCAATTTCTTCCTGGACACTTTTACACAAACTTTCAACTTCTTCCTCATCAGCATCTGTAGTTGGGGTGTAAACTTGAATGATGGTTATACTGATACACTGATTGATATTATTCGGGAAGACTGTACATTATAGCATTATACACTTGGATTAGTATCTTTCAATGAAACTTTTCAAAACATTACTTTAAAACCACAATGTTTGCTAAACATTTAGTCCTATCTGTGGCTATTATCAAGATGATGAGACCATCTATCTAAACACAAACCAGACTCTATGCCACCACAGAAAATAAAGCAATAGCTCCTATTTTGAAAAGAAGTATCTGTTATGAATATGTGGCATACAGGGATAGTACTGAATGTATGATCTCCAAATGAACAAAGATATGCAGAAGCATCTTAGCTGGTTACTATAGGAGTACAATATGTTCACAGTCTCCAGTCCTAAACCATAAGTGTTCATTGGATCTGCATATTTTCCTTTATGCTCTAGAACAGCAAAAACCAGAATATGTTCATAATAGGCAGGAGTAAATTACTTGCCTCATAATTTAGTCTGGTAATATGAACACCTGGTACTGTGTTTGAAGAATATGCTGAATTTTCTTAGTAAAGAGAATGATAGTACCCAGCATTTCAGGAACCATCTCTGCTACTTCAGTAAGTAACAGCCATTTTAACATGGGACATACTTTCAAAAGCCTGTGCCCATGCTATTTATTCAAAAGCAAGAGAATTTTGTAAAAATATCAGCCATCATAAAATGCCCAATTCAAGCAGAAAATCTGAAAAAGTGTGCATGCACACAAAAACTCATATCTTGAATAAACCTTTGTTGGTCTTAAAGGTGCCACTGGACTCTAAATCTGTTCTTCAAGCAAAACCAGAAAGATACAAAATCCAGTTTTACATCCAATATCTTTCCTCCTTACCTATGCAGGGTCTGAACTATCACTTCACATGTCAGAGTGTTAGTTGCTGGTAACTGAAGTAATATAATTTTGTTCACACAAGGTAGTTCCAGCCAGCTTTTTAACTCAATGTGACACGACTCTCCTTCCAATTACAGACCTATCCCATATGCCTTTTGTCCCTTCAGTTTTCATAATAGCAAGCATACCTTTGAGCCAGTTTGGTGTAGTGGTTAAGTGTGCGGACTCTAACCTGGGAGAACCGGGTTTGATTCCCCACTCCTCCACTTGCACCTGCTGATGAGACCTTGGGTCAGTCACAAGCTCTGGCACAGCTGTTCCTGAAAGAGCAGTTTGTGTCAAGAGTTCTCTCAGCCCCACCCACCTCACAGGGTGTCTGTTGTGGGGAGGGGGAGGGAAAGGAGTTTGTAAGCCGCTCTGAGACTCCAAGTGAGGGGCGGGGTATAAATCCAATCTCCTCTTCTTCTTCTAAAACATCACTGCTTTGCATTTGCTCCTTTTATTAAGTGGTGGAAAAGCTGGCTGTGTAGCTCAGAGGCACTGCCTTGCTCGCAGGGTAGCCCCAGCAGCAGGGCACCCCACTTCGGATCTGAACCAGAGACCCACAAACCCAAGCCAAAGGGGACACTTTTGACTTGTGCCACAGAGCTAGCTAATGCTCTGTGAAAAGGGTTTCAATTTCAGGTTGCACAAGGCACTCTCGAGGGCAATTTTCAATCCCCCCCCCCCATCAGGCAAAGGAATGCATATGTAATGACCATGAGTTCTGTCAGGTAAAGTATCTACATTGCCATAACCATTCAGCAAACATCTGGCAAACCTCTGCTGTCTCCATATCAAAATATGATCCCCTTTGTGTGATACCCATGTCTATGTGAAACTCTTTTGTCCCAGTACCTACCCTTCCTGTCTCTTTCCCCAGGATATAGAGGCAAATTGATCGAATTAGCTAAATCATTAACAATTCTTCCTGACACCTATCAGAAACCCATCTCCCCCTTTTTACCTAAGCCTGGGAGCCCATTCATAAGACCATCAACGGTCATAAAATCCATTCAACTTGACCCAGAAAGACCATCAACAGTCAGTAATGCCATCTAATTCTGGTCCAGGAGACCACCCCTCAAATTTCCTATAAAAGGAAGGAGCAAGCCCTGCCACAGTGTGCACTCTGAGGGCACCTATTATTGAGTACACCCCCAAAGCCTTTGCTTTGGGCCTCTTAACATGGAATGCTGGCCATTTGCGCTATCCTTTTCACACATGTCTGCACATCTGGAAAGGCAGTATAATCCCCATAATTGCGCTATCATCACCTCTTTATTTCTTAGTCCTGGATTGCTTGTTCTCTCTCACTTGATCGCTTAGCGTGACTGTATGCAGGGATATTTTCTAATAAAATCATTAAAAACTCTTTAAATCTGGAGTCTTCATACTGAACTGGACCTTGGTATATATAGGTGTGCAGTACTTTGTACCCTTCTGGCCTCTTTTGTCTCATAGCTAATATCCCCCAATTTTACTTGTCTTCTATTATACTGGTCTATGACCGTAATAAACTTGAATTGAATATCCCCCAACATCGAGACAGGGTACTTGTGGTAACAGTTATCTCACTCAGTACCATCGTCCATTTATGCGTACAGGAACAGATAATTGTGAAGCAAACAAGGATTACTATGGGGTTCTAATTCCAGAATGAAACCTTGGAGAGAAATCCAATGTTTGGATATACAGATGGAAACCAATAAAGAGGTTTGTAACTGTCTATGATGGCACTAAGCTTCAGCTGTTACAACAGCAGTGGCCTTTGTTGTAGTAACTGGACCGTATGTCTGTGAGGCACTTCTGTATATGGGCATAAATAACATGCACCAATTCATGATGCAATGCAGATTGATATTTTGGTACATGAACTTTATGACATCATTGTTTGATCTTTACATTAATTTCAACAATAAATACCAACAGGGCCTGCAAGTGAGCCTTGCTTACTTATTCCTAGCAGTACGTCTATGTGTTCATTATTTAATTCTGTAACTCTACAATGGGAAAAGCAAGACAAAATGCAGGTTTTATACAGTAAGGTCTACCTTAGCCATTGGCTAAACTTTACGATGAAAAGTTATGTAACAGTACACATTGTGGAAGCAGTATTATCTTGTATGTACACTGTACCTTTGTGCTAGCTTTTACTTAAACATAAGTCCACTTACAAAACCTGTCTGTGAATACCATCAACACAAGCACTATACCCTTAGTGTTACTGAAGTGCATTATTTATTTAGATTCTTACTGTTACTTTGTTGTTTTAAAACAATCTTTAAAGAATGGTATTTTACTATTATATATTTGACTATTAAAATTATATAATAGTGTGTGTGTGTGTGTGTATATATAGTGGAGCCTGGAGAGGGTGGGGTTTGCGGAGGGGTGGGACCTCAGACAGGTAGAATGCCATAGACTCCACCCTCCAAACCAGCCATTTCATCCTGGGTAACAATTGTTGCCAATCTCCAGGTGAGGGCTACAGATCACTCAAAATTACAACTGCTCTTCAGGGAGCAGAGATCAGTTCCTCTGGAGAAAACAGTGGACTCTGTCATTCTACCCTGCTGAGGTCACCACAGCAAAATGACACTGTTTGCCCAAAGCCAGAGCACTCCCCCAGAGCCTCTTTCTAGATCTCGTTGTATTTATTTCCACAACGGGCTTTACTGCTAGTATACATATAAAATTCAACAGGTATATTCAAAAAGGACAATTATCAGTCTATAATCATTCAAATGATCCAATATATATATCTGTTTGGGCCAAAAATACCAATGAATATACTCAATCCAAATTTCCAATAGATTTCACAGTCCAATAATAATTTCAAATATGGATCAAAATAGTTCTATAAACCTGAACAACATACTCATTTAGATGATCCAGTATATATTTGAGGCAAAAATACCCTTGAGTATACTTAATGCAAACAAATTAAGGGAACATTTTGGTCCTGATGATTTTACTTCTGGAACACAGTTCAAACCTAAGTCTCACTCTACTCTAATGAGTTTTAATCATAATATTCTTGCATTTGAACAGGTAATTCTGAGATATGTGACTATTGCAGAATGCTCAAGACAGGCTATGGCAAAACGTTAACACATTCTGAGAGATTGGCTCTGAGACAACTTAGTTGTAACTCCTCCATTGTCATAAAAACTGTGGACAAGGGAGGAGCTACTGTCATACAGGATAGAATGGATTTGATATTGAATTGAATAGACAATTATGTGACCAGTCATTTTATAAACCATTACAACAGGATCCCAGGCCGAGTTCAGACTGGCAGTTTGGCCCGATATAGGCACTTTTCACAAATGGATTAAAGGGGCCGGTTCACACAGGTACAGCTGTCCAGCGTTCCCCAGCTGTACTCAACCCGTCTTGTAACACTTCCCTCCCGAATTTAAAAAATACCAGGTGAAGGTGGTAGCAAACCCTGGAGAGCGCGTTGATCTCGCTTCCCAGACGTGTGCATGCTAAACACTAAAAGCCAGGAACAACCCGCATTGATAATGTGTGCCGATTGTTCCCGCAGGAATGTGCATAAGCGCCCATCCGCGTAGGCGCCTGCAGTGGAGCGAGGAAAAAGCTGCTTACAGTCACGCCTCTAGCCAACAGTGTGAACGCTCCCTTGTGCCTCCTCCCCAGTATGCTCCTGCATCAGTCGGTGCAGTGTGACCGGGAATACCCAGAACAAGTTGTTCCAGATCTTTTTGCCACGACTCCCTCACGCTTCATACTGCTAGTCTGAACTCAGCCCCAGTAAGCATATTCTATTTATCGTCAGAACTGTAGCACAAGAGGGTTTAACTTTGAGGTTCATCATGGTACCCGCAGCTGACTTTTTGGTTAACCAATCTAATTGTGTTCCAATATTTTACATATTGCCCAAAATATGTAAAGAAGGAACCCCTCCTCCTGGGAGACCCATTGTGTCAGGTTCCAATTCAATTCTTGAACCTCTGGCACAGTACATGGATAGTTTTTTTAATCGTTTTGTAGCAAAGACTTGTACATATATCAAGAGATACGACTGATTTTATAACCAAGATTGAGGGCCATTCATTTAAAGACAATTATTTGCTATGTTCATTGGATGTTAAAGCATTATACACCAATATACCACATGAGGAGGCTAGGTTAGGGGCACAAGAGGATTTAGAGAAGAGAGGAATTATGTCCACCCTTGTCGTTTCTCATTCAATTGCTGGATATTGTTCTGGAGAAGAATTATTTGCAGATGGAGGATCAGTTTTATTTACAGATTCAAGGAGTTGCTATTGTACCAACTATTGCCAACTTATATATGGCAGAATTTGAAGAGAGGTTTGTTTTTCATTCATCTAATCCATATAGGAACAATAACGTTGCTTATTACAGATTTATAGATGACATCTTTTTGATATTTAAAGATGAAGGATGTTTAACATTATTTTCACCTTGGATTAATACCCTGCACTCCACTATTCAATTCACTATTACATTTCATCTGCATTTCTACATATGGATGTATATGTACAGAACAGCAAATTATTGATCAGAATGTTTTCTAAACCTACTGATAAGAATTCATTGTTCAACTATACAAGCCATCATCCTAGCCACTTACGATGCAATTTACCTTGTGGACAGTTCCTGCATATTAAATGTAATTCATCCCTATGGGATGATTATGATTTACAGTCTGGGATTTTGGTTTTAAAATAGCAATCCAGACAATATCCTCATGGGGTGATCCAGGCAGCTGACAGTAAAGTACGACAGGAACTATTTGAAGAATATTCTAAATTATCACATAACATAATGTTTTTTTCTCAAGAACTTTCAAGTTTTGTTTGGACACATAAATGAGATCATTTATGTAGACCCTGGCACTTGTTATGTCAAATCCCTGGATGTGGAATACCCCCATATTATGGGGTATCAGAGTAGTAAGTCCATAGGGACATACAACAAATGTAGAGTCCAGTGGCACCTTTAAGACCAACAAAGGTTTATTTTAGGTATGAGCTTTCGTGTGCAAGCACACTTCTTCAGATACAATGAAATGGAAATAGAAATAACAGTCATACATATAGAGAGTGGGCAGTAAATTAGCATACAGAATAATGAAGATGTTTTTAACAGATTGAAAGAACAACAAGCTTAGTTTATATGGCTATCAACTCGTGTGGAAAAATATTAGGAACATAGTCGCACACAGAAATTTTAAGATTGTTAGAGCTCTACCACAGAGGGTGGGACATTATAGGTATAATGGCTCAATCACTGGTTCTAAAACAATTCACACATCCTTGGGATGAGAGTAGATCTGTCACATTAAAAAAATAGATTGTTTAATTTATATGTTAAAAGACACAGCTAGAAAAGCTGACAAACATCCAAAAGATATTTGTTCCCATGGGTTCAATGATTAAATGCAATGAAGTGTGTGCATGCATGAACACACACAAAATATACGGGCTAAATGTCATGATATTCTGAAGACAGTTGTGTTTAAGGTCAGCCATACACCTCCACCACTGTAATTCATTACCAAATAAGACTAAACATGATCCAACCTAACCCTGATTTATTGTGCATACAGGTTCACCAAGGGAAAAAATCTGGCAAAACAGGGTCCCATAGACGTACTGAAACACAGATTAATATTCCTGAAGAAAAAGTTTGGATTTTTTTGCTGAAGATTTCAGAAATTTACAGTATTCACTTCTTCTTTCCCCGGCCTATGAAAGTGTCCATAAAACTGAAAAATCCAATATAATCTCCGATGACATATGACATTTTTGTAGGTAGCAAACTAGAAAGAGGAATGGAAGCAGAGAGGATGTTAGTTCTATAAAAGTCAGCATACAACCTAGGATTTCCAAAAGATGCATTGCTAAATCTGGGTATGGAGTAGGGGGTCACTGGCAATGTTCCCTCTAAGCTGTGGAGTCTTGTGAGCAAAAATTCTACTTTGTGAGTGACTGGCATTAAAGTTGTGAGCGAGCGATTGGGCTACTGCATAAAGTAGTTTGTTCTGGAGCCATCCCTTCCTGAGCTGAGACAAAAATGTGTGAGCTGGAGGCTAAAAAACTGTGAGCTAGCTCACACTAACTCAGCTTAGAGGGAACACTGGTCACTGAGGGTATGGGGGGAGGTAGTTATGAATTTCCTGCACTGTGCAGGGGGTTGGACTAGATGACCCTGGAGATCCCTTCCAACTCTATGATTCTAAATGCTTCATCTCTCTGCACTGTCCCACTTCTTAAATCTTCACAGTTTGGCCACTTTGTTGTCTACTGCTGACTTATCTTATCTTGAGTCATCCTATCCTCCATTGCAGGCTGCCTTCTCTGTGATCTGTGGGCAGAGCCATGACAGGAAGATGATCATACCAAGTTTTTGATGACTTAACTGCCATCACGTACAATAAGACAAGAATTCATTTTTATGAATTAGTTTCTCCTTACAACTCCACACAGGTTTCCTTTAAACTTCAAACTCAGTGTGTTGTAGTGTAAAGATGTCGAACTAAGACTCAGGATATTCTGGTTCAAATCCCTGAATGCTACAAAACTCACTGGGTCCCTCTGAGCCAGTCATTCTCTCTGAGTCCATTCTGTTTTCATCTCTGTGCAGAAAAATGGAGCAGGAGAGGGGGGACTAGTGTTATTGTCAACAGAGCTTCTTGGACAAGGGAGGTAGGTAATGTACTATTTTGGTGCTTTCAAAGCTTTGTCTTGCAGACAAAGTTTTATGCAGAGTAATAAGTATATGATGTTACCCACCCTGAGCCCGCTTGTGGGATGGGAAGGCTATAAATACGATAAATAAATAAATAAGTGGTCAACAATTAAGCATGTCCTACTCAAATCACTTAGCTGCATGAATAGAAATGGGCACAACCACATTTTTGCAGTTTGGTTCATAGTTGAACCAATATGAACCAAGAGGTTTGTTTGTGAACTGAACCAGTTCATGTCATTTAAAGTTTAACCCCCTGCTTTCTGCTCCCTGTGGATTTTTGTGTGGAGCAGAAAGCAGTGGTTTAATTAAACCAAATAGCTGAGCTGTTTTTTGTGAAGAGCAGAAAGCTTTTCACGAATTGCCACAAACTTCATCAAAATGCATGAAAGTTCACGGTGGTTTTTCAATTTGCGAACATTGCTTCACAAACCACAAACTGCCCAAAATTTGTGATGAACTTTAGTTCATCAGTCAGTTTGTGCCCATCCGTATGCATGATATAATGCCGCTGGTTGCAGCAAGAGATCCATGCCAGGAACTTTTGCAGTGTCACAGAAAATGTTAAGGGTTCATCTCTTGATTATATTCTGTTTCACACGTGACCTTAAAAATGTTGCTTATGTTGGTTGTGCCATTAGGACTCTTAGTTTAGGCTTGAAGCAAGAGAGCAGCACAGGAAATGAATGTAAAGAAAAGAAAGTTGCTCCTACCATTTCATTTTAAGTAAAAAGGATACAGCTTGTGGTATGATCACACAGGACTCCTCCCTCAGAACACTGGTCACAATTCTCTCCGCTGCATATTCTGGCTTTAGAAAAGGCATCAAGCGTCTCAATCTGGGAAAAGATAATCAAGACTAATGGCACAATAAGTAGAAACTGGAAGGTTGAACCCCTTCCACCCCAAGAAGAGCACCACGGCAAGGACTGGTTAGACATGCCAGAAAAGATACAAGCACAAACATACCTGAATTTACCTCCTCATACCATTCCCCAAATTAGCAATGCTGTCAATTGGTTGCATATTCATTTCACCCCATCCCTAACTCTTCTTCAAATATCCCCACATCGTATCCATGATCCAGAGGTCCTCACTAGCACAATTAAGCTGTATGAACTGCCTTATACCAAGTTAGATCATTACTCTGCCTAGCTGAATAATGTCAACTGATTGTCAGTGAACCTCTGTTGTCTTAGGTAGAGAAAGGCTTTACCAATCTGCTACTAGAGATGCTTGAACTGACGATTTATGACCAGTGTTCCCTCTAAGCTGACTTAGTGTGAGCTAGCTCACAGTTTTTTTAGCCTCTGGCTCACGCATTTTTGTCTTGACTCAGGAAGGATGGCTCCAGAGCAAACTAATTTATGCAGTCGCGAAATCATTCGCTCACAACTTTAATGCCAGTAGCTCACAAAGTAGCATTTTTGTTCACAAGATCTCGCAGCTTAGAGGGAACATTGCTTATGACACTCTTATTTGTTCTTTAGTAGCCCAAATAGCAGGGTTGCCAGCCTCCAGGTGGGGCTTGTAGATCTCTCAGAATTATAGTGGATCTATTGCATTATATGCCACTGATCCCTCCCTTAGCCAAACTCTTCCCTCACCAGACTCTACCCCCAAACCTCCATGAATTTCTCAACATGGAGTTGGTAACCCTATCAAATAGCCCAGCCTGGTCTGGGCTTGGCAGACCTCAGGAGCTAATCAGGGTCAGCTGCAGTCAGTACTACCTCCACTAGTCTCTTGCCTGGAATGTCCTGTGGATGGGGTCACCATGAGTCAGTTTATACTCCACAGCACCTTCTTATTATGCATTCTTCAGATATGTTATAGCAGACAGCAGAAAGACAGTCAGTACTTCGTTGGCCTAACTGATAATGTTGCAAATTATGATGCACCTTGACAGACATTACTGTCCTTGTTCAAACATAATGGAGTGACACAACTTAAACAACAACCAATGAAAGTCATTGCAGCACCAGGTAGTGAATCATGGCAATTATATTGTATGTGAAGAATATGAGAAAAATCCAGATGGATCAGTCCAACCAGGTCATCATGCTGCCTCTGAACTTGGAAGTTCCACTAAGATAACATAGCTAATATCTGTTGATGTGCCTATCCTTCATGAATCTGTCCAATAGCTTTTAAAAGTCTTGGCAGTGAATTACATAAGTTTCATATAGTTTGTGTGAATTACATCTTATATGTCTGTCCTGAATCTACTGCTGATTACTGGGGTCGATTTCACACAAGAGCTGTGCTGCTGTTGCGCCTCCCTTTGCCCCGTTTCTATTGGTCAATTTCCCACTCGAAGCCGCGCGGCTGCATTTTGATCCTTGACTTCATCCGATTTTCCCCACGGTTTCGTGATCCTCAAAAAACAGGCTTCAAGTGGGAAATTGACCAATAGAAGCGGGGCAAAGGGAGACGCGACCACGGCACAGCACTTGTGTGAAATCGGTCTGGGTGAACTGCAAATTCTGATGAAATCCAGCATTTACTTCCATTCATTCTGAACTTCCAATTCTTCACTTTGCTTTTCTGTCAGTCAACCACTGCCTTGACTGGTTTCAGACTACTAATGTATTTAACAATATTTTTATTTCTGTCTCAATGTTTTAGCAATATGTTCCTCAAGTTCTTTTTTTCACTTGCCTTATTTTTTCCCAAGAGTTTGCAATGACTTTATTATCCTTGGGGTTATTCACTGACAGACATTCTACTCAATGTGTTTTAATCAAACATGACCCAGTCTTTATTTGTTTATTTACTTCCTTAATAAAGTTTAATATTTGTGAAAAAAGTTCCTATATTATTCTTACATTTCCAGCAATTTTTTGAAGTTTGAGGTGCAAATTTTCCAATTTTATCTGGTGACCAATACCATCTATGAAACATCTTATATAAATTTTCTTTATATGCTGTTGAACTGAGTTATCTCATAGACTTCCATATTTTGGCCCAGTCGTCAATATCTATCGTATAGCCCATATCTTTAATCCATGCTACTATTGAGGGTTTAACCATCTCATCTTACAAATACCGTTCCATCAGAAAAGTTGCTTGGTGCTTGGGGGGGGGGTCAACAGTGGGAGGGCTTCTAATGTCCTGGCCCCACTGGTGGACCTCCTGATGGCACTGGTATTTCTGGCCACTGTGTGACACAGAGTGTTGGATGGGATGGGCCTTTGGCCTGATCCAACTTTGGCGTCTCTTATGTTCTTATGTATATACTTTTTGTATTAACTTATCACTGGTTGACAACCAAAATTTATCTAGTTCATTGTTTCCCATATAGAACCCCATAGTTTTATCTTTGCTGTACATAGATTTAAGTTGTGTATTTTCCCACCATGTTAAGTGTTTCATTGCTATGTCCAAGTTTTTACCTAATATATTTTGGGCAATAGACTCAGACGGGCAATAGATTCAGACAAAAAGGAAATAGTTCTTTACTCACCAAGAAATTACATTGTGGAATTAATTGCCAGGGGATGTAATAATGGCCAGTGGCATAGACAGCTTTAAAAGAGGGTTAGCTAGATTGGTGGAGAATTGGTGTATCAGGAGAGCCTCCACATTCAGAGGCAGTGAACCTCTGTAACTGAGTGCTAGGAGTCAACATCAACAGAGGGACTTTGTTTCTTGACCCTCCTGGTCAACTGATTGGCTATGCATGAAACAGGCCGCTGGACTAGATGGACCACTGGTCTGATCCATCAGGGCTCTTCTTATGTTCTGAAAAACTCAGAAAGGTAACATGGAAAAAGCAGGACACTTGCAGATCATAACCAGGGATGTAACCCTGGTTACATAACCACACACACACATATACAAACCTTTATTGGTATTTTTTAGATATATTCAGATACCCAGATGGCTTTTGGGATTTTTAGGATACAAAATCCAGAAATATTTGGGAATGCATGAGAATATTTGGGGCCAACATTTTAAGGCTCCCATAATTGCTTTTCTTAAATTTTATAGTATGTCTGTGTCAGTGCCTTCTTGACTGGTTGGTTTGGCTTAGATTTTCTGGTTTCAAATTGGTTTTGTTCATTTTGCAGCAGTGTCCCTTGCTTAAATTGATTTGCCTTGGATTTTGTGTTTTAACAGTGGTTCTGTTGGGTTTGCCACATTGGCTGATAGTTCTCCTTAGCTTCTGTGGTTTGACATTGGTTTTGCTGGGCTTGCAACTGTGTCCCTTGCTTCAGTTGGTTAGGCTTGCATTGTCTGGTTTGATATTGGTTGTATTGGGCTTGCCACATTGGCCTGTAGTTCTGCTGGAATTCCCTGGTTTGACGTTGGTTATGTTGGGCTTGTTGGTTCTATTTGCATTGGGAGACTTTTTTTCAGTGGTTGCTTGCTGTTGTGTGTTTGGCTGTTGACTTCTTTGACCTGGAGAAAGCATGGAATTCTCCATCCCCATAGGAAACAATGGAGACACTTAGGATGGCTGCAGCATCTCGTTCAGGGGCCCATAGGATTGCACCCCATACTCCATTGTACTTGAAACCTGGGTGGTCTTTAGTGGACAGGCTGGACTAGATTCCCTGCAATTATGGTGTCATTTGCTTGAAAGCCACTCCAGGCCCCTAGAAATATTTCCCATAGTAGAAATATAGGCATGTCAGCCCATTTTAAGAGCATGTCCTTCTAAATTTAGAGTTCTATCTTCTAGCTTTATCCAGCTTTTGACCCAGGTTAAAGCAGATGCTTGATAATAAAGTTCCCAGTTAGGAAGTCCCATACCTCCTCTTTCTTTTTTCTCTTGTAGGTATTTCCATCTAATTCTTGGTTTCTTGGGATACCATATACATTGTCTGGTAATTTTATCCAAATCCACAAAGAATTTCTTTTTCTTTAATATTGGTATATTTTGGGCTAGGAACAGAGAACGTGGTAAAATGTTCATTTTTATAGTAGCTATTCCCCCTAATAGTGATAATTGTATATCTTCCCATTTTAGAAGATCTCTTTTAATTTCTTCTAATAATTTTTTATAATTATTTTCTATTAAACTACTGTTTCTTTTGGTCATCTGAATACCTAAATATACAACTTTGTTAGTGATTTCCGACTTTGCTATGTTAGTGATCTTTTCTTTCTCTTCCTGTGTACAATTCTTAGTCATTATCTTTTTCTTTTTGTATTTAGTTTGAAACCTGCCACTTCTCCATATTTTTGTATTGTGTCTAACAATGGGGCTATCGATACTACTGGGTCTTCCAAAATCAAGACTAGGTCATCCGCAAATGCCTGAAGTTTGAACTCTTCATCTGAAGTTTGAACTCTTCATCTTTAACTTTCAAACCTTTTATTTGTTTGTTTTCTCTTACTAACGATTCTAGGACAAATATAAACAGTAATGGAGACAAAGGACACCCTTGTCTAGTTCACTTTTGGACTGCTATATTTCCTGTCAGTTCTCCATGTCCTTCGAGTTTCAGTAGCCTTCTATCTTCCGAAGTAATCCATTCTTTTATCCAGGCTAATGCTGCAGCCCTATAATATAATAGCCAATTTGGACTCTAAACCCACCTTTCTCTTTAACTTCTTGCATAATTTTAAGTCTTATTCGTGCTCACTTCCCTTGCCAAATAAATTTAGATGTTTTTTGTATTTTTTCTCATTATATTGGTATAGGTTTTTATAAAACTTCATAGCTATCTCTTTCAAGTCTTGAGGGTAATATTTGAGCTCATTGTTATCATTTTTAACGCTGTAATTACCTGTTGTTTTCTCATTTTCCTGATCTTATAAGCTAACCATCTAGTTGGTTTATTTGCATTTTCAAAATATTGCTATTTAGCATATCCTATATTCTTGGCTATTTCCTCAGTTAGTAACATATTCATCTGGTGCTGCAACATATTTATATTGTTCTTTATTGCATCAATGTTTTTAGTATTCTTCATTTTAGTTTGTTCATATTGAATCTTATTCTTTAAATTCTCATATTTTATCCTTTTCTGTTTCATTTTCCAGGCATATTGATTTATACACCAGCCTCTTATGTATGCTTTAAATGCATCCCAAACCGTATTTATAGATGTTTCAGGTTGAATGTTATTCTTGAAGAATTGTCGTATTTCAATTTTTGTTTTTCTTATAAAATTCTGGGTCTTTTAAAAGATCTATATTCATTCTCCATCTACTTTTTCTTTGTATGGAGTGAAATGAGATTGATAATGGATTATGGTCTGCAAATATTCCTGGTAGTATTTCTATTTCTTCTAGTTCTTTTATCAATGAAGTCAAATTTCTTATCCTCCAAGTATCTAACAAAGAGTGTTCTTCTGCTATTTGTAAAAAGAGCTTCAGAAGGGTTTTCCTGCTTTACCCTGTGATTTTCTATCTATTTTAACATCATAGACTGCATTGAAGTCTCCTATAATACAAATTTCTTCCATTGTGACCATGTCTAGTATAGTCTTTAGTTCTTTAAAAAAGGTTTCTTGTTTTTGATTAGGAGCATATATATTAATAACTATCATTTTTTCCCTTCTCTCTTGACATATGTTACAACTCCTCTTTTCTTTTTATTATCTGCCGCTATAAAAGCTTCTCCTAATTTTTTATTTACCAAGTATTTCACATCATTTCTATTGATATGAGTTTCTTGTAGGCAAACTATTTCTGTTTGATATTTTGTTAGGGCAATTCTGCATCTAGCATTCGCTCCACATTTTCTCAACTGGAAGGAAGAAGTGTAGCTCAAAACCACATTCAGATACCTCAGGGCAATGCCGTACTGACTGCAAAGTCACCCCCGAACAGCCATAAAACGGTCGGTACAGAAGGTACAATAAAATCAAACAATCAAAGAAGTCAAAAGTGGCATGCAGTGTGGAAGCTACCATAAAACCCAATAATCAAAGGAAGTGAAACTAGCATGCAATGTAGGAGGAATTTCTGTTCCAATGTGGGTTTCATAATGGAGCATCGAGAGGGTGGGGTTTGCAGAGGGGTGGGACCTCAGACAGGTAGAATGCCATAGACTACACCCTCCAAACCAGCCATTTTGTCCTGGGTAACAATTGCTGCGAATCTCCAGGTGAGGGCTACAGATCACTCACAACTGCTCTTCAGGTAGCAGAGATCAGTTCCTCTGGATAAGAGTATATAATTGGTGGGGGGAAAACACTGTATGTAAGACTCCAAAAAAATGACAATGATTATATAAAAGTGCTTACTGGCTGTTTAACAAAAATGAATAAATATAGTATTAAAAATAAAGTTTATTATTCATAATTCATATTATCTGCTGTTTGAATGTTACAGCAAAAATACAGTCTCATATCTTTTTGGTGAGGCAAACCTTTCTTCTTCAGAGAATTACTGTTGGGGGGGGGCTTAAATACAAATTAACCAAATTACCTTCAGAGCTTAAAAGCAGATATATGCAATCTGCTTCATTCAGAAGAGAGAGCATACCGGTTATTTAATTAATGTTAGTGAGGAAAGATTATTTCAATCTAGAGTGAGTCTTTCTGAGCCATACCTCTAGCCCAGGGATCCCCTCAGCAGTCACTTTTTCTTCCCAGCGCAACCACTGGAGTCTTAAATTGACTCTCAATTTCCTCCCTCCCACTCAGCATTCTAACATGGATGTTTCTACAGGTCTTCAAAACTCAGTGACAGGGGAATGACATGACTTAAAGCAGGGCAGGACAGCCCCCATCTGCCACAGTGACTCTTTTATTTTTTTCATTTAGGAACGCCTTCCACCTTTTAAAGGGAAGCCTTCTATAGCTTCTTCAACTCTAGTCATTAACTGGAAAACGCTGTTTAATAACTATGAACTAGAAGGGCCTAGAAACAAGAAAAAATGAACCTTCTGGATTTTTGTGGTCCTTTTTGCATAATAACTAGATTTCAACCAGAACACAATTATTCTGAGTAGCTGCTGCTGATTGCTTGGCTTAAAAATTATTGAGTTCTCTTATATATACAGAAACTTTTTAAGACCATATGCATACATGCATGCAAACAAACAGTTAACTCACTTTGGTTTACAGCCTTCAAACATCCCTGTGGAAATGAAATATGGGCAGACAGTTGTGGTTTTAATGCCAGTCTTCCCCAAGTGTCTCATCTCTGCTCCTAAAGACTCAAGAAAGCCAACAGCTGCAAATTTACTTGTACAGTAATCTGTTAAATGAGAGGGAAACATGTTAGCAGCATAATATTTGTATACAGTAGGATATTAGAGACTGGATGTCAAGTTCATTATTTGCTTGTAAGGACTCTGCATGCGCCCAGTGCCTTGTTTGTTTAATCTGTTCAAAAGTGCTGTGCAACCAAAGCTTTTTACACACTGGGAAGTAATATGGAGTGTGACTTGCATCAACCCCACCCAATAAAGTTTGTGGCTCAACAGAGGTCTGAGGCCTCCTTAGCTCTAGACTCTGTTTTACTGCCTGCTAAATAGAAAATAAAAGATGAGTCTAAAATAAAATAGGTGCAGACTTTCCTCTAAAAGAAAACTCCATGTTGAAGTAGTGTAAATGCAAGACACTCCCAACCCACTATGCCACAGGAGAGCACCTATTGGAACAATAGCTAAATAAGCCTCCCCCATTAATTGAAAACAGTTTCAGATGTTAAAAGCAAGTGCTATATGAGCAGTGAGCTGGCAATGCTCGCATGGAACATCCAGTACTGAAGAGCCCTTTCTCTTCTGCCCAAACCATGAATTAATGAGGAAGACCCTCATTAGGAACCTGCCTAGTCTAAGTTAGTGTTGGCAGGGACTTATGACAGGGCCTTTTCAGATGCTGCCCCTAATTATGTAATTCCCTTACCTAGGAGGTGAAGTCAACAATGAAAGCTGAAGACATTGTTGTCGTCCTGGTAGGACTTTCCTATACAAGATCCTCTTTCGACATTACACACCTGACAACTGTACAAGGGATTCCACACACATTTGGCAATACTTATTTGTAGTACTTTTAACCACTTTTAACTTGCTTTAACTTAAGACACTTTTAACTTGCTTCACAGTTTATTTTCTTGAAAACAAATAGCTAATCCCCGTTAGCCTACAAATAAATATCTGAAATGTTTAATTTAGCCTTGTCAACAGGAGACCACCCTTATGTTTTTTGTAGTCTTTTCCAGATTAAACTTTCACCTCTTCAATCTCCCATTTTCTATTTTTGAAATATTTTTGAAAAAGCAAAAGCAAAAATAGTACAGAGTACAATGCTGAAGTGGCCTTCAAACTCCTCCTTCAGTGTGTGTTTGTAGCATACTAGAGTTCGTAGTGTCAGTATACTGAAACTATTTACACCAATATCCGGGTACCCTTCATTTCACACTGTCCATTTAAAATCTACCTACTGTTCTCCCTAATTGTTTGCATATTTCCATAAAGCTGAGGGAAACCTCTAGTTCTTCCCTGGCACCTAACCATGCCTTTAGTGAATTATTTAACAGGTTATTTTAATTGTGCAGGATTCCTCAAGGAATATAAAGTAGGAAGTCTATTACTGTTGCACTGTATCTGATGGTTGCACATACAACAAAACTGTCAAAAACCATGAAGCAATAGAATAATGCAACAAAATACAATCCTGGTAACAAAGTTATATCTTGTTTTCCTTTTAAGTTTAGTGAAAATATTCTTGTGAGAAGCACAAGAGAAATCATTTGTAACTGGTAAATCCTCTAGGTGAAAATAATGATATCCAGCAAGTAAAGTTTGCTATGGAATTCTGAGGATATACACTAGATTTTTGTAGGCCTTTAGCCCCATCTTAGTTATGTAACAGTTTCCAGCAGTGCCAGGCCTTTTCACAGGAGTTACGGATCAAAATCCCTACTGGGCAGTATACCTCCTTTTCTCTCTTCAAACCTCTCCTCGAAAACCACATCTTCCCACAACCTTCTTTTTAAACCCCAAAGTCCACTCCCAATAAAACAAAGCCAGAAGTATATATAATGGTACTTGTGTACATGTATTCCTTGTTATTTTGTTCCAGAAATCCTCTCCAAAATCAGCTAAGATGGGCAGAATTTCTATGTTCAGAACTCCAGGATGGGAAGGATCATGTCATGGAAGTGTCTCTTTTGGATCCATGTCCAGATGTGAGTTTTTGCCCCTCTGACTGTGGTGACTTTTAAAAAAAGGACTTCTAGCATGTCATGCAAGAGCCAGAAATCTGTTACCTGGTGAGCATATGCCCAAATTAAGTTGTAGGCTACAAACTGCATCTGTGGGACCTCAGTGTACGCTTTCTGAACCACAGGTTGTGTAAAGCACTGCTAAAATGATTCAAAGGGCTTCATTCATTCTGCTTAAGAGCAACCTAAAGATACATCTTCTGTGTACTAACCTGTCAGTCCACTGGTTCCAACCAAACCAGCTGCACTAGCAATAGTTACTAAGTGCCCATGATTAGCGGCCATCATTGCTGGAAGAAACGCTTTGCAAGTCTATGCAGAAAAACACAGAAGCAAGCATGCAAACGATTACAAATAAACATGTGAGAGGATGCACGCTACTATAACGGTCAAGACAATAAGATAAAAATTATGAAGTCCCCTGTGAAATCACACCTCAGCTATGATTATGCCAGGCTATAAGAAAATCTCTCAGACTCTGTTGATACCACTTGTACAGTAGTTGTAATGATTTGCTGAAGTAATGTAGGTAAAGTTTTTTTTAATATTTAATAATTACATATTATTTATCCAAAGTATTACTATATAGAAAGTGACATATTTTCTTTCTCATTAGAACCACTTCTCATATGTGTTAATAACAATAGTAGCAGCAGGCCAACAATCAAAGGACTGGGAAGGCTAGAGCAACTGAAGCCTCACTACTGACTTCTTTACTGCCACTGAGGGAGCACAAGCAGCTGACTGGACAACAGGAAGTCACTCTAGATCAGGGGTGTCAAACCTACAGCCCATGGGTTAGAACTGGCCCACCCAGGACTTTAATCCGGCTTGCAAGCAAGAGGCCAGAGGGAGAGAAGTGGAGGGAACCACTGTTTCAGCTACCATGGGGAACATGCACTTTGGGGCTCTCTTTCTCTCCCCCCCCATGAATGAAGTGGATGGGGCCAAGTGTCCCTCTTGTCTTTCCCCACACAAATCCCACCCCCTAATTGCTTGGGTCCACCTCCCCCTCACCTTGCTACTGCATTTCTGTGTGTGTGCAAAGCAAAGTTTGAGTCCAGTGACACCTTAAGACCAACAAAGTTTTCTTCAAGTTATGAGCTTTCAGTGTGTGTATGTTCTGTTGGGCTTGTTACGCTGTGGTTCTCCCGGATGGAACTGGGCCTGCTTCCCTCTCCCCTCCTTCTCCCCCTTGCCTTGCTACTGTGTGCACATCTGTGTGTGTGCAAAGCAAAGTCAGAGTCCAGTGGCATCTAGAGACTAACAAGGTTTTTTTCGAGGTATGACCTTTCCTGTGCCTTGCCATCCTCTGTGTGTGTTTTGTTGGGCTGGTTATGCCGTGGCTCTTCCAGGTGCAACTGGGTCCGCCTCCCCCTCCCCTCCTCCTTTTCACTGTATTCATGCCTGCCTCATAGGAATTGTAGTTCTTTTTCTGGGGAAGACTATAGTTTTGTAGACAAAAACTCCAGTTTAGTTTTGTAGACTCCCCACTCCAGGCAGCATGGGGGCATCAGCAACAAAATATTGCAAGTGTTAATATTTTAAGCATGTTTGTATTTTAAGTAAATTTTGTCTGTGTCCTTTATAAAGTTTATATCTCTGCTACCTGGCATTGCATTTTACACATGGCCTGGCCCGACAAGGTCCCATTTATCTCAAATCTGGCCCTCATAACAAATGAGTTTGACATCCCCGCTCTAGATCATCAAGTTTTTGCTGCATTAGTCCCACTGTCTAATTGCAGCCCAGGGACTATTTTGTTAAAGTCTACCACTGGAATGCAAGTGAACTAACAGCCACTAGGAAAACATTTTTACAGGAAAGAAAACAAAAATTACAGGTTATAAACATAAGTAATCTGTGCATTAACTGAGAGAGCCATAAGGACAAACTTCAGATATAGTGGGGTTTAAGGTCTGAGCAGATACAGATTTTTAAGGACTCTGAAGACACCTTTAATTAGCTTGCCAGAAACAAACCAGATGATCCTTCATGGCTCATAACTGACATATTAAAGGAACCACACAGTCATTCCACTTTCGTGAAACACTAAGCCTGGAACATAAGAACAAGAGCATACACAATCTTTGGCCAAAATGTTGCTCTTAACTTATCCTCCTGAAGATACCAGGACCTCCTCCAAGTATGCAAGTTCCCATCGCTAAGGAATTAAAATGGGTTGCTCTCCTGTAAGTCATGTTCTTCAAAGGGTCTTCTGTGTGGTCACATTATTGCCCTCCCTCTGGTGTCTCTTACACGTTACTAACATTGATCCTTTATTTTGCCCACTTTTCTGAGCAGGCACAGATTATTGAGAAAATAATAATGGGTGGTGCAAGAATTCCAGAATTGTCTTGCCAAACCCTGTGTGCACACCTGGGTGGATGACTGGTTGAACACATTCAGTTAATAGGCAAGTATGACAGATAGGCAAAGTAGTTTTTCCTCTATGCTGAGTTAGTGTGAGCTAGCTCACAGTTTTTTAGCCTCCGGCTCACACATTTTTGTCTTCGCTCAGGAAGGATGGCTCCAGAGCAAACTAATTTATGCAGTAGCCAAATCACTCGCTCATAACTTTAATGCCAGTAGCTCACAAAGTAGAATTTTTGCTTACAAGACTCCATAGCATTGAGGCAAAGGTTATCAATTTGCTGTATAGTCCATGGGCCAGACCAGAGGACAGTATCAAGTAAGGTGGCAAAACATCTTTATGATTTTCTGAAATGTGTATATCTATGGATTATGTTTTGAAGGTCTGATGGGCAGCTTAAGCTTTTTATGATATCATCAAGATGGCCACAGCCAGTTTTTTGTATATTTTCTAATCTGAACTATAACTCACACATCAAGTGACCAATTTCAAATTTTACAGCACTGTCGGAAAGCGAATAAATTTCACTACAAATAATTAATACCAATAATGCAACAGTAATCCATCACTGTTTTTGTGAGAGATAAGACATAAATCATAAAAGGACATAGCAGAGCTGGAAAAAGTGATGATTAGGATGATTACAGGTTGGCGTACCCTCCCAGTGAGGAAAAACTGAAGAGTCTGGGACTTTTCAGTTTATAAAAGAGATTACTAAGGGGGGACATGATAGAGGATTATAAAATTATGCGTGGGGCAGAGGAGAGTTGACCCCCTCCCAAAATATTAGAACCTGAGGGTATGCAATGAAACTGATAGGCAGCAGATTCAGAACAAACAAAAAGAAATACTCCTTTACACAGAGAGTGATTAAAATGTGGAATTCGCTGCCAGAGGATGTGATGATGGCCACAGGAACAGACAACTTTAAAAAGGGATTAGATAGATTAATGGAAGATAGATCTACCAGTGGCTACTAGCCATGGTGACTGAGGAGAACCTTCACATTTAGAAGCAGTCAGCCTCTGAATCCCAGAGCCAGGAGGCAACATCAAGGGAAGGCCTCAGCCTCTATGCCCTCTTGTTGGCCCTCCAGAGGAACTGGTTGGCCACTGTGTGAGACAGAATGCTGGACAGGATGGACCACTGCTCTGATCCAGCAGGACTCTTCTTTTGACATGCCAGTTAGGTACATGAGAATGGATCCACATTTTATGTCATTTATATCAGAGATCTGTATTTGGCTACTGATATGGCTTTTGTTTGGGCGAGCCAGCCCCAGCTGAAGTGCCATGGGGTTTTCAGCTCTGTGCTGCCTTGGCTGGGGTTGGCTGGTTCCTCTTGCAGCTTGGTTTAAACCAAGCTGCAAGAGGAGCCAGCCCAGGATTTACTGGGGCAGCAGGAACTGACAGCTCCATGCTGCCCCAGCTGCTCCTTCCTTGCCCGCAGGCTCAGTTGGGGCACTGCTGGGCAGCCCAGTTTAAACCCAACTGCCCAGCAGAGCCTGAAAAGGAGCCAGTCCTGCAGGGGCTCTGCTGGGCAGCTTGGTTCAAACCGGACTGCCCAACAGAGCCTGCAAAGGAACTGATCCTGTGGGGAGAACTTGGCTTTTGGGTTCTCTCTCAGCTTGGGCAGGGTTAAGGACACTTGTGCCAGGGTGAGTGGCTGCTGCCGGGTGTGGGGGGGGGGGCAGGGAGGCAGCGCAATGTTCCCTCTAAGCTGTGGAGTCCAGTGAGCAAAAATTCTACTTTTGTGAGCTGCTGGCATTAAAGCTGTGAGCAACTGATTTGGCTGCTGCATAAATTAGTGTGCTCTGGAGCCATCCTTCCTGAGCTAAGACAAAAATGTGTGAGCCGGAGGTTAAAAAACTGTGAGCCAGCTCACACTAACTCAGCTTAGAGGGAACACTGGATGCAGGGAGGATATGGAGGCAGCAGAGAAAAGCCTTGCAGCAGCAGCAGCAGCAGCATGGCTGAAGGGGGTGGAGTCTGGAGGACAGGGCACTCCAGCAGCGAAGACAGCCTGTGCAGCCAATGTGTAAGCGGTGAGCAAAGGAAAGGATGCCCAAGAAAGCAAGAAAGTGAGTGGGGAGAGCAGCAGTGAGCTGACAAATGGGGCAGAGGTAGTGAGCCTTGATGCTGAAAGTCAGGACTCTGGGAAAGCTGGGGAATTGCTGCCTAAGACTTTGGAGGACTCAGGTTTTGTTACAAAGAGCAGAGGACTTTGGGATCAGGACTCAAGGGGGTCCAGGGGACTACTCAGGGACTTCTGGACCAGGAAAGCAACAGAGGAAGGCTGATACGTGTGGAGGGTAGGAAGGAACAGAGGTTTGAGGCTTCATGAACAGAGTTATGTTTTCTCATTTGCCTATGAAGCACTAGGGAGGGAGCTCCTGGCTTGCACACAGGGACTCCTGGTCTGAAGCTCCACCAACCAAGCCTTTCTCCCTAATAGGGACAGAAAAAGTCTTAAATCATTATTCATTCCTCCATTTTATCCTCAAAAGAACCACTCCGTGAGGTAGGTTATGCAGAGAATATGTAATTGGTCTGCGGTCACCCAACAAGCTCCCATGGCAGAATGGGGATTCAAACTCTAACCATGACAGAACACTGGCAATATCAGGACATGAATAAGAGCTCCTTTTTTTCTTCTTGCTTCCCTCATGTTGCATGTGAAGTCTTTGGAACGACAAAGCATTTCTAGACCCAGGCAGTACTAGAGGGAAGAAGAACTCCAATGGCATGGCTGCTTGATCCATCAGACTGACCCACCGCCCTCCTGGCGTTAGCTTGGCAGACCTTGAAATGGAACTGAATTGGAATGGCCGAGCCGCCTGGAGCCACAAATATATTTAAATGTAACTAGCTGGAAAATTTAAATTGTTTTGAAGTAATGTTTTAATGTATTATTATCTATTAATTTGTTTTATGCTATGTGGTGAGCCTTTCTAAGCCCGCAGGGTAGGGAGGGATAAAAATTGAAATAAATAAATGTGATCATAACTACAGGAGACAACATTACTAGTCAGGCTGTAGTAACTTCCTGCCCATGTACTTAAATGCATTTAGAAGCTACTTGGGTTCAGTTTGCCAGGTGGGGGCTGGGACAGAGACAACACTGATTTAACTTTGTATCACGCTACCTGTATTCTAATGTCATTTAAAACCCCAACCTTCAGAACAAGTACCTATTTTTCAATCTATTAGCTATTTTAAAAAGAAGGAAACCTGCATGGGTTTGTCAGAGGAAGAGAAATCTTATTTCCCCACTCTGTGTCTGGCTCCCCCCCCCCCGCATGGCTGGTGGCTGCTGCTATTGTGTTTTCATGTGCTACTATTCCTATTGTCTAGAGTAGGGATGTCAAACTCATTTGTTATGAGGGCCGGATCTGACATAACCTTATTGGGCTGGGCCATGTGTGTCATAAAACGTAATGCCAGGCAGTGGAGATATAAACTTTATAAAGGACACAAACAAATATATATATTTTTTTACTTCAAATAAAAATATGCTTAAAACATTAGCTCTGTAAGCTGCAAACCTACTTTTGATTTATTGACATTCACCACAGAGATCTCATGCTCAGAGTTCTGAGTCTAGGACCCAGGTTAAAACATGAAATGGCTGAGTGATTAAGAGAGTCTGGTGAAGCAAGCTATGATGCAGCAGCAGCAGAACTGGAAGCAGGAGATGGCCAGTTCCACTGCGGGCCTGATGGAAGCTCTCCGGGGGCCTCATCCGGCCCCCGGGCCGCATGTTTGACATCACTGGTCTAGAGCAACCCCAAATGCTGCCTGAACTCCAGGTGGGTGATTGTTGTTGTTTTTTGGCAACATCTGTACTTTCACAGACTTTGCAATTAACTTTAATAATGTTGTTCCACACAATTAGGGTTTTTTTTCTCCCCAAATCTAAGGTTCTCCTATAAACCTGGGGGTTCTACTGTCTTTGTAGAACTGTAGCTTGTAGCTGATCCCACTATGCAAATTAACCTACCTATGCAGGGGCCAATCCTTGATTATTAGATATGTAGATGGACTGCTGAAAGCATTCTAACCATCTCTAAAGGACTTAAACATAGAACAAATTCTGAGTCCAGTGGCACCTTTAAGACCAACAAATGTTTATTCAAGGTATGAGCTTTCATGTGAATGCACACTTCCTCAGATTCATTCATGCTCATGAAAGCTCATACCTTGAATAACTTTTGTTGGTTTAAAGGTGCCGCTGGACTCAAAATTTGTTCTGCTGCTTCAGACCAACACAGCTGCACACCTGTACATAAACATATTTTAACAATAACAATATTTAAGATTTTTACATTTTAAATTAATGAACAGACAACTCTGTGAGAGCCAGGGTGCTGTTGTGGTAACAGGGCCGGACTAGGATCTAGGAGACTCTGGTTCAAATCCCCACTCAAGCCAGTCACATATGATCAGCCAACCTACCTCGCAGGGTTGTTGTGAGGATAAAATGAAGGAGAGGAGAACAATATAAGCCAATTTGGGACCACGTTGTAGAGAAAGGAATGGTATAAATGAATTAAATAAAAAATATTTATTAT